>NW_028128341.1:0-102610 GCF_965231255.1 Vanellus vanellus
CCGGGAACCCCTTCAAATGCCCCACACCTTTTGCACCTCTCTGCTTTCCTGTGGACTAGAACCTCAAAAGAACTATTTTTCACTCTCGGCACACTCCGCAGCAAAAAACGCAAACGTCCAGCCGCTGCTCCCACAGCAAAGGAGCCAGGGGGGAAAAGTCATGCTGGTCCTCACTGCCTCCGGGAACCCCTTCAAATGCCCCACACCTTTTGGACCTCTCTGCTTTCCTGTGGACTAGAACCTCAAAACCGCCATTTTTCACTCTCGGCACACTCCGGAGCAAAAAACGCAAACGTCCAGCCGCTGCTCCCACAGCAAAGGAGCCAGGGGGGAAAAGTCATGCTGGTCCTCACTGCCTCCGGGAACCCCTTCAAATGCCCCACACCTTTTGGACCTCTCTGCTTTCCTGTGGACTAGAACCTCAAAAGAACTATTATTCACTCTCGTCAGCCTCCGGAGCAAAAAACGCAAACGTCCAGCCGCTGCTCCCACAGCAAAGGAGCCAGGGGGGAAAAGTCATGATGGTCCTCACTGCCTCCGGGAACCCCTTCAAATGCCCCACACCTTTTGGACCTCTCTGCTTTCCTGTGGACTAGAACCTCAAAACCGCCATTTTTCACTCTCGGCACACTCCGGAGCAAAAAACGCAAACGTCCAGCCGCTGCTCCCACAGCAAAGGAGCCAGGGGGGAAAAGTCATGCTGGTCCTCACTGCCTCCGGGAACCCCTTCAAATGCCCCACACCTTTTGGACCTCTCTGCTTTCCTGTGGACTAGAACCTCAAAACCGCCATTTTTCACTCTCTGCACACTCCGGAGCAAAAAACGCAAACGTCCAGCCGCTGCTCCCACAGCAAAGGAGCCAGGGGGGAAAAGTCATGCTGGTCCTCACTGCCTCTGGGAACCCCTTCAAATGCCCCACACCTTTTGGACCTCTCTGCTTTCCTGTGGACTATAACCTCAAAACCGCCATTTTTCACTCTCGGCACACTCCGGAGCAAAAAATGCAAACGTCCAGCCGCTGCTCCCACAGCAAAGGAGCCAGGGGGGAAAAGTCATGCTGGTCCTCACTGCCTCCGGGAACCCCTTCAAATGCCCCACACCTTTTGGACCTCTCTGCTTTCCTGTGGACTAGAACCTCAAAACCGCCATTTTTCACTCTCGGCACACTCCGGAGCAAAAAACGCAAACGTCCAGCCGCTGCTCCCACAGCAAAGGAGCCAGGGGGGAAAAGTCATGCTGGTCCTCACTGCCTCCGGGAACCCCTTCAAATGCCCCACACCTTTTGGACCTCTCTGCTTTCCTGTGGACTAGAACCTCAAAACCGCCATTTTTCACTCTCGGCACACTCCGGAGCAAAAAACGCAAACGTCCAGCCGCTGCTCCCACAGCAAAGGAGCCAGGGGGGAAAAGTCATGCTGGTCCTCACTGCCTCCGGGAACCCCTTCAAATGCCCCACACCTTTTGGACCTCTCTGCTTTCCTGTGGACTAGAACCTCAAAACCGCCATTTTTCACTCTCGGCACACTCCGGAGCAAAAAACGCAAACGTCCAGCCGCTGCTCCCACAGCAAAGGAGCCAGGGAGGAAAAGTCATGCTGGTCCTCACTGCCTCCGGGAACCCCTTCAAATGCCCCACACCTTTTGGACCTCTCTGCTTTCCTGTGGACTAGAACCTCAAAACCGCCATTTTTCACTTTCGTCCGGCTCTGGAGCAAAAAACGCAAACGTTTAGCCGCTGCTCCCACAGCAAAGGAGCCAGGGGGGAAAAGTCATGCTGGTCCTCACTGCCTCTGGGAACCCCTTCAAATGCCCCACACCTTTTGGACCTCTCTGCTTTCCTGTGGACTAGAACCTCAAAACCGCCATTTTTCACTCTCGGCACACTCCGGAGCAAAAAATGCAAACGTCCAGCCGCTGCTCCCACAGCAAAGGAGCCAGGGGGGAAAAGTCATGCTGGTCCTCACTGCCTCCGGGAACCCCTTCAAATGCCCCACACCTTTTGGACCTCTCTGCTTTCCTGTGGACTAGAACCTCAAAACCGCCATTTTTCACTCTCGGCACACTCCGGAGCAAAAAACGCAAACGTCCAGCCTCTGCTCCCACAGCAAAGGAGCCAGGGGGGAAAAGTCATGCTGGTCCTCACTGCCTCCGGGAACCCCTTCAAATGCCCCACACCTTTTGGACCTCTCTGCTTTCCTGTGGACTAGAACCTCAAAACCGCCATTTTTCACTCTCGGCACACTCCGGAGCAAAAAACACAAACGTCCAGCCGCTGCTCCCACAGCAAAGGAGCCAGGGGGGAAAAGTCATGCTGGTCCTCACTGCCTCCGGGAACCCCTTCAAATGCCCCACACCTTTTGGACCTCTCTGCTTTCCTGTGGACTAGAACCTCAAAACCGCCATTTTTCACTTTCGGCACACTCCGGAGCAAAAAACGCAAACGTCCAGCCGCTGCTCCCACAGCAAAGGAGCCAGGGAGGAAAAGTCATGCTGGTCCTCACTGCCTCCGGGAACCCCTTCAAATGCCCCACACCTTTTGGACCTCTCTGCTTTCCTGTGGACTAGAACCTCAAAACCGCCATTTTTCAGTCTCGGCACACTCCGGAACAAAAAATGCAAACGTCCAGCCGCTGCTCCCACAGCAAAGGAGCCAGGGGGGAAAAGTCATGCTGGTCCTCACTGCCTCCGGGAACCCCTTCAAATGCCCCACACCTTTTGCACCTCTCTGCTTTCCTGTGGACTAGAACCTCAAAAGAACTATTTTTCACTCTCGGCACACTCCGCAGCAAAAAACGCAAACGTCCAGCCGCTGCTCCCACAGCAAAGGAGCCAGGGGGGAAAAGTCATGCTGGTCCTCACTGCCTCCGGGAACCCCTTCAAATGCCCCACACCTTTTGGACCTCTCTGCTTTCCTGTGGACTAGAACCTCAAAACCGCCATTTTTCACTCTCGGCACACTCCGGAGCAAAAAACGCAAACGTCCAGCCGCTGCTCCCACAGCAAAGGAGCCAGGGGGGAAAAGTCATGCTGGTCCTCACTGCCTCCGGGAACCCCTTCAAATGCCCCACACCTTTTGGACCTCTCTGCTTTCCTGTGGACTAGAACCTCAAAAGAACTATTTTTCACTCTCGTCAGCCTCCGGAGCAAAAAACGCAAACGTCCAGCCGCTGCTCCCACAGCAAAGGAGCCAGGGGGGAAAAGTCATGATGGTCCTCACTGCCTCCGGGAACCCCTTCAAATGCCCCACACCTTTTGGACCTCTCTGCTTTCCTGTGGACTAGAACCTCAAAACCGCCATTTTTCACTCTCGGCACACTCCGGAGCAAAAAACGCAAATGTCCAGCCGCTGCTCCCACAGCAAAGGAGCCAGGGGGGAAAAGTCATGCTGGTCCTCACTGCCTCTGGGAACCCCTTCAAATGCCCCACACCTTTTGGACCTCTCTGCTTTCCTGTGGACTAGAACCTCAAAACCGCCATTTTTCACTCTCTGCACACTCCGGAGCAAAAAACACAAACGTCCAGCCGCTGCTCCCACAGCAAAGGAGCCAGGGGGGAAAAGTCATGCTGGTCCTCACTGCCTCCGGGAACCCCTTCAAATGCCCCACACCTTTTGGACCTCTCTGCTTTCCTGTGGACTAGAACCTCAAAACCGCCATTTTTCACTCTCGGCACACTCCGGAGCAAAAAACGCAAACGTCCAGCCGCTGCTCCCACAGCAAAGGAGCCAGGGGGGAAAAGTCATGCTGGTCCTCACTGCCTCCGGGAACCCCTTCAAATGCCCCACACCTTTTGGACCTCTCTGCTTTCCTGTGGACTAGAACCTCAAAACCGCCATTTTTCACTCTCGGCACACTCCGGAGCAAAAAACGCAAACGTCCAGCCGCTGCTCCCACAGCAAAGGAGCCAGGGGGGAAAAGTCATGCTGGTCCTCACTGCCTCTGGGAACCCCTTCAAATGCCCCACACCTTTTGGACCTCTCTGCTTTCCTGTGGACTATAACCTCAAAACCGCCATTTTTCACTCTCGGCACACTCCGGAGCAAAAAATGCAAACGTCCAGCCGCTGCTCCCACAGCAAAGGAGCCAGGGGGGAAAAGTCATGCTGGTCCTCACTGCCTCCGGGACCCCCTTCAAATGCCCCACACCTTTTGGACCTCTCTGCTTTCCTGTGGACTATAACCTCAAAAGAACTATTTTTCACTCTCGGCACACTCCGGAGCAAAAAACGCAAACGTCCAGCCGCTGCTCCCACAGCAAAGGAGCCAGGGGGGAAAAGTCATGCTGGTCCTCACTGCCTCCGGGAACCCCTTCAAATGCCCCACACCTTTTGGACCTCTCTGCTTTCCTGTGGACTAGAACCTCAAAACCGCCATTTTTCACTCTCGGCACACTCCGGAGCAAAAAACGCAAACGTCCAGCTGCTGCTCCCACAGCAAAGGAGCCAGGGGGGAAAAGTCATGCTGGTCCTCACTGCCTCCGGGAACCCCTTCAAATGCCCCACACCTTTTGGACCTCTCTGCTTTCCTGTGGACTAGAACCTCAAAACCGCCATTTTTCACTCTCGGCACACTCCGGAGCAAAAAACGCAAACGTCCAGCCGCTGCTCCCACAGCAAAGGAGCCAGGGGGGAAAAGTCATGCTGGTCCTCACTGCCTCCGGGAACCCCTTCAAATGCCCCACACCTTTTGGACCTCTCTGCTTTCCTGTGGACTAGAACCTCAAAACCGCCATCTTTCACTCTCGGCACACTCCGGAGCAAAAAACGCAAACGTCCAGCCGCTGCTCCCACAGCAAAGGAGCCAGGGGGGAAAAGTCATGCTGGTCCTCACTGCCTCCGGGAACCCCTTCAAATGCCCCACACCTTTTGGACCTCTCTGCTTTCCTGTGGACTAGAACCTCAAAACCGCCATCTTTCACTCTCGGCACACTCCGGAGCAAAAAACGCAAACGTCCAGCCGCTGCTCCCACAGCAAAGGAGCCAGGGGGGAAAAGTCATGCTGGTCCTCACTGCCTCCGGGAACCCCTTCAAATGCCCCACACCTTTTGGACCTCTCTGCTTTCCTGTGGACTAGAACCTCAAAACCGCCATTTTTCACTCTCGGCACACTCCGGAGCAAAAAACGCAAACGTCCAGCCGCTGCTCCCACAGCAAAGGAGCCAGGGAGGAAAAGTCATGCTGGTCCTCACTGCCTCCGGGAACCCCTTCAAATGCCCCACACCTTTTGGACCTCTCTGCTTTCCTGTGGACTAGAACCTCAAAACCGCCATTTTTCACTTTCGTCCGGCTCTGGAGCAAAAAACGCAAACGTTTAGCCGCTGCTCCCACAGCAAAGGAACCAGGGGGGAAAAGTCATGCTGGTCCTCACTGCCTCTGGGAACCCCTTCAAATGCCCCACACCTTTTGGACCTCTCTGCTTTCCTGTGGACTAGAACCTCAAAACCGCCATTTTTCACTCTCGGCACACTCCGGAGCAAAAAATGCAAACGTCCAGCCGCTGCTCCCACAGCAAAGGAGCCAGGGGGGAAAAGTCATGCTGGTCCTCACTGCCTCCGGGAACCCCTTCAAATGCCCCACACCTTTTGGACCTCTCTGCTTTCCTGTGGACTAGAACCTCAAAACCGCCATTTTTCACTCTCGGCACACTCCGGAGCAAAAAACGCAAACGTCCAGCCGCTGCTCCCACAGCAAAGGAGCCAGGGGGGAAAAGTCATGCTGGTCCTCACTGCCTCCGGGAACCCCTTCAAATGCCCCACACCTTTTGGACCTCTCTGCTTTCCTGTGGACTAGAACCTCAAAACAGCCATTTTTCACTTGCGTCAGGCTCTGGAGCAAAAAACGCAAACGTCCAGCCGCTGCTCCCACAGCAAAGGAGCCAGGGGGGAAAAGTCATGCTGGTCCTCACTGCCTCTGGGAACCCCTTCAAATGCCCCACACCTTTTGGACCTCTCTGCTTTCCTGTGGACTAGAACCTCAAAACCGCCATTTTTCAGTCTCGGCACACTCCGGAGCAAAAAATGCAAACGTCCAGCCGCTGCTCCCACAGCAAAGGAGCCAGGGGGGAAAAGTCATGCTGGTCCTCACTGCCTCCGGGAACCCCTTCAAATGCCCCACACCTTTTGGACCTCTCTGCTTTCCTGTGGACTATAACCTCAAAAGAACTATTTTTCACTCTCGGCACACTCCGCAGCAAAAAACGCAAACGTCCAGCCGCTGCTCCCACAGCAAAGGAGCCAGGGGGGAAAAGTCATGCTGGTCCTCACTGCCTCCGGGAACCCCTTCAAATGCCCCACACCTTTTGGACCTCTCTGCTTTCCTGTGGACTAGAACCTCAAAAGAACTATTTTTCACTCTCGTCAGCCTCCGGAGCAAAAAACGCAAACGTCCAGCCGCTGCTCCCACAGCAAAGGAGCCAGGGAGGAAAAGTCATGCTGGTCCTCACTGCCTCCGGGAACCCCTTCAAATGCCCCACACCTTTTGGACCTCTCTGCTTTCCTGTGGACTAGAACCTCAAAACCGCCATTTTTCACTCTCGGCACACTCCGGAGCAAAAAACGCAAACGTCCAGCCGCTGCTCCCACAGCAAAGGAGCCAGGGGGGAAAAGTCATGCTGCTCCTCACTGCCTCCGGGAACCCCTTCAAATGCCCCACACCTTTTGGACCTCTCTGCTTTCCTGTGGACTAGAACCTCAAAACCGCCATTTTTCACTCTCGGCACACTCCGGAGCAAAAAACGCAAACGTCCAGCCGCTGCTCCCACAGCAAAGGAGCCAGGGGGGAAAAGTCATGCTGGTCCTCACTGCCTCTGGGAACCCCTTCAAATGCCCCACACCTTTTGGACCTCTCTGCTTTCCTGTGGACTAGAACCTCAAAACCGCCATTTTTCACTCTCGGCACACTCCGGAGCAAAAAATGCAAACGTCCAGCCGCTGCTCCCACAGCAAAGGAGCCAGGGGGGAAAAGTCATGCTGGTCCTCACTGCCTCTGGGACCCCCTTCAAATGCCCCACACCTTTTGGACCTCTCTGCTTTCCTGTGGACTATAACCTCAAAAGAACTATTTCTCACTCTCGGCACACTCCGGAGCAAAAAACGCAAACGTCCAGCCGCTGCTCCCACAGCAAAGGAGCCAGGGGGGAAAAGTCATGCTGGTCCTCACTGCCTCCGGGAACCCCTTCAAATGCCCCACACCTTTTGGACCTCTCTGCTTTCCTGTGGACTAGAACCTCAAAACCGCCATTTTTCACTCTCGGCACACTCCGGAGCAAAAAACGCAAACGTCCAGCTGCTGCTCCCACAGCAAAGGAGCCAGGGGGGAAAAGTCATGCTGGTCCTCACTGCCTCCGGGAACCCCTTCAAATGCCCCACACCTTTTGGACCTCTCTGCTTTCCTGTGGACTAGAACCTCAAAACCGCCATTTTTCACTCTCGGCACACTCCGGAGCAAAAAACGCAAACGTCCAGCCGCTGCTACCACAGCAAAGGAGCCAGGGGGGAAAAGTCATGCTGGTCCTCACTGCCTCCGGGAACCCCTTCAAATGCCCCACACCTTTTGGACCTCTCTGCTTTCCTGTGGACTAGAACCTCAAAACCGCCATTTTTCACTCTCGGCACACTCCGGAGCAAAAAACACAAACGTCCAGCCGCTGCTCCAACAGCAAAGGAGCCAGGGGGGAAAAGTCATGCTGGTCCTCACTGCCTCCGGGAACCCCTTCAAATGCCCCACACCTTTTGGACCTCTCTGCTTTCCTGTGGACTAGAACCTCAAAACAGCCATTTTTCACTTGCGTCAGGCTCTGGAGCAAAAAACGCAAACGTCCAGCCGCTGCTCCCACAGCAAAGGAGCCAGGGGGGAAAAGTCATGCTGGTCCTCACTGCCTCTGGGAACCCCTTCAAATGCCCCACACCTTTTGGACCTCTCTGCTTTCCTGTGGACTAGAACCTCAAAACCGCCATTTTTCAGTCTCGGCACACTCCGGAGCAAAAAATGCAAACGTCCAGCCGCTGCTCCCACAGCAAAGGAGCCAGGGGGGAAAAGTCATGCTGGTCCTCACTGCCTCCGGGAACCCCTTCAAATGCCCCACACCTTTTGGACCTCTCTGCTTTCCTGTGGACTATAACCTCAAAAGAACTATTTTTCACTCTCGGCACACTCCGCAGCAAAAAACGCAAACGTCCAGCCGCTGCTCCCACAGCAAAGGAGCCAGGGGGGAAAAGTCATGCTGGTCCTCACTGCCTCCGGGAACCCCTTCAAATGCCCCACACCTTTTGGACCTCTCTGCTTTCCTGTGGACTAGAACCTCAAAAGAACTATTTTTCACTCTCGTCAGCCTCCGGAGCAAAAAACGCAAACGTCCAGCCGCTGCTCCCACAGCAAAGGAGCCAGGGAGGAAAAGTCATGCTGGTCCTCACTGCCTCCGGGAACCCCTTCAAATGCCCCACACCTTTTGGACCTCTCTGCTTTCCTGTGGACTAGAACCTCAAAACCGCCATTTTTCACTCTCGGCACACTCCGGAGCAAAAAACGCAAACGTCCAGCCGCTGCTCCCACAGCAAAGGAGCCAGGGGGGAAAAGTCATGCTGGTCCTCACTGCCTCCGGGAACCCCTTCAAATGCCCCACACCTTTTGGACCTCTCTGCTTTCCTGTGGACTAGAACCTCAAAACCGCCATTTTTCACTCTCGGCACACTCCGGAGCAAAAAACGCAAACGTCCAGCCGCTGCTCCCACAGCAAAGGAGCCAGGGGGGAAAAGTCATGCTGGTCCTCACTGCCTCTGGGAACCCCTTCAAATGCCCCACACCTTTTGGACCTCTCTGCTTTCCTGTGGACTAGAACCTCAAAACCGCCATTTTTCACTCTCGGCACACTCCGGAGCAAAAAATGCAAACGTCCAGCCGCTGCTCCCACAGCAAAGGAGCCAGGGGGGAAAAGTCATGCTGGTCCTCACTGCCTCTGGGACCCCCTTCAAATGCCCCACACCTTTTGGACCTCTCTGCTTTCCTGTGGACTATAACCTCAAAAGAACTATTTCTCACTCTCGGCACACTCCGGAGCAAAAAACGCAAACGTCCAGCCGCTGCTCCCACAGCAAAGGAGCCAGGGGGGAAAAGTCATGCTGGTCCTCACTGCCTCCGGGAACCCCTTCAAATGCCCCACACCTTTTGGACCTCTCTGCTTTCCTGTGGACTAGAACCTCAAAACCGCCATTTTTCACTCTCGGCACACTCCGGAGCAAAAAACGCAAACGTCCAGCTGCTGCTCCCACAGCAAAGGAGCCAGGGGGGAAAAGTCATGCTGGTCCTCACTGCCTCCGGGAACCCCTTCAAATGCCCCACACCTTTTGGACCTCTCTGCTTTCCTGTGGACTAGAACCTCAAAACCGCCATTTTTCACTCTCGGCACACTCCGGAGCAAAAAACGCAAACGTCCAGCCGCTGCTACCACAGCAAAGGAGCCAGGGGGGAAAAGTCATGCTGGTCCTCACTGCCTCCGGGAACCCCTTCAAATGCCCCACACCTTTTGGACCTCTCTGCTTTCCTGTGGACTAGAACCTCAAAACCGCCATTTTTCACTCTCGGCACACTCCGGAGCAAAAAACACAAACGTCCAGCCGCTGCTCCAACAGCAAAGGAGCCAGGGGGGAAAAGTCATGCTGGTCCTCACTGCCTCCGGGAACCCCTTCAAATGCCCCACACCTTTTGGACCTCTCTGCTTTCCTGTGGACTAGAACCTCAAAACCGCCATTTTTCACTCTCGGCACACTCCGGAGCAAAAAACGCAAACGTCCAGCCGCTGCTACCACAGCAAAGGAGCCAGGGAGGAAAAGTCATGCTGGTCCTCACTGCCTCCGGGAACCCCTTCAAATGCCCCACACCTTTTGGACCTCTCTGCTTTCCTGTGGACTAGAACCTCAAAACCGCCATTTTTCACTTTCGTCAGGCTCTGGAGCAAAAAACGCAAACGTTTAGCCGCTGCTCCCACAGCAAAGGAGCCAGGGGGGAAAAGTCATGCTGGTCCTCACTGCCTCTGGGAACCCCTTCAAATGCCCCACACCTTTTGGACCTCTCTGCTTTCCTGTGGACTAGAACCTCAAAACCGCCATTTTTCACTCTCGGCACACTCCGGAGCAAAAAATGCAAACGTCCAGCCGCTGCTCCCACAGCAAAGGAGCCAGGGGGGAAAAGTCATGCTGGTCCTCACTGCCTCCGGGAACCCCTTCAAATTCCCCACACCTTTTGGACCTCTCTGCTTTCCTGTGGACTAGAACCTCAAAACCGCCATTTTTCACTCTCGGCACACTCCGGAGCAAAAAACGCAAACGTCCAGCCGCTGCTCCCACAGCAAAGGAGCCAGGGGGGAAAAGTCATGCTGGTCCTCACTGCCTCCGGGAACCCCTTCAAATGCCCCACACCTTTTGGACCTCTCTGCTTTCCTGTGGACTAGAACCTCAAAACCGCCATTTTTCACTCTCGGCACACTCCGGAGCAAAAAACGCAAACGTCCAGCCGCTGCTCCCACAGCAAAGGAGCCAGGGGGGAAAAGTCATGCTGGTCCTCACTGCCTCCGGGAACCCCTTCAAATGCCCCACACCTTTTGGACCTCTCTGCTTTCCTGTGGACTAGAACCTCAAAAGCACCATTTTTCACTCTCGGCAGCCTCCGGAGCAAAAAACGCAAACGTCCAGCCGCTGCTCCCACAGCAAAGGAGCCAGGGGGGAAAAGTCATGCTGGTCCTCACTGCCTCCGGGAACCCCTTCAAATGCCCCACACCTTTTGGACCTCTCTGCTTTCCTGTGGACTAGAACCTCAAAACCGCCATTTTTCACTCTCGGCACACTCCGGAGCAAAAAACGCAAACGTCCAGCCGCTGCTCCCACAGCAAAGGAGCCAGGGAGGAAAAGTCATGCTGGTCCTCACTGCCTCCGGGAACCCCTTCAAATGCCCCACACCTTTTGGACCTCTCTGCTTTCCTGTGGACTAGAACCTCAAAACCGCCATTTTTCACTCTCGGCACACTCCGGAGCAAAAAACACAAACGTCCAGCCGCTGCTCCCACAGCAAAGGAGCCAGGGGGGAAAAGTCATGCTGGTCCTCACTGCCTCCGGGAACCCCTTCAAATGCCCCACACCTTTTGGACCTCTCTGCTTTCCTGTGGACTAGAACCTCAAAACCGCCATTTTTCACTCTCGGCACACTCCGGAGCAAAAAACGCAAACGTCCAGCCGCTGCTCCCACAGCAAAGGAGCCAGGGGGGAAAAGTCATGCTGGTCCTCACTGCCTCCGGGAACCCCTTCAAATGCCCCACACCTTTTGGACCTCTCTGCTTTCCTGTGGACTAGAACCTCAAAACAGCCATTTTTCACTTGCGTCAGGCTCTGGAGCAAAAAACGCAAACGTCCAGCCGCTGCTCCCACAGCAAAGGAGCCAGGGGGGAAAAGTCATGCTGGTCCTCACTGCCTCCGGGAACCCCTTCAAATGCCCCACACCTTTTGGACCTCTCTGCTTTCCTGTGGACTAGAACCTCAAAACCGCCATTTTTCACTCTCGGCACACTCCGGAGCAAAAAACGCAAACGTCCAGCCGCTGCTCCCACAGCAAAGGAGCCAGGGAGGAAAAGTCATGCTGGTCCTCACTGCCTCCGGGAACCCCTTCAAATGCCCCACACCTTTTGGACCTCTCTGCTTTCCTGTGGACTAGAACCTCAAAACCGCCATTTTTCACTCTCGGCACACTCCGGAGCAAAAAACACAAACGTCCAGCCGCTGCTCCCACAGCAAAGGAGCCAGGGGGGAAAAGTCATGCTGGTCCTCACTGCCTCCGGGAACCCCTTCAAATGCCCCACACCTTTTGGACCTCTCTGCTTTCCTGTGGACTAGAACCTCAAAAGAACTATTTTTCACTCTCGGCACACTCCGGAGCAAAAAACGCAAACGTCCAGCCGCTGCTCCCACAGCAAAGGAGCCAGGGGGGAAAAGTCATGCTGGTCCTCACTGCCTCCGGGAACCCCTTCAAATGCCCCACACCTTTTGGACCTCTCTGCTTTCCTGTGGACTAGAACCTCAAAACCGCCATTTTTCACTCTCGGCACACTCCGGAGCAAAAAACGCAAACGTCCAGCCGCTGCTACCACAGCAAAGGAGCCAGGGAGGAAAAGTCATGCTGGTCCTCACTGCCTCCGGGAACCCCTTCAAATGCCCCACACCTTTTGGACCTCTCTGCTTTCCTGTGGACTAGAACCTCAAAACCGCCATTTTTCACTTTCGTCAGGCTCTGGAGCAAAAAACGCAAACGTTTAGCCGCTGCTCCCACAGCAAAGGAGCCAGGGGGGAAAAGTCATGCTGGTCCTCACTGCCTCCGGGAACCCCTTCAAATGCCCCACACCTTTTGGACCTCTCTGCTTTCCTGTGGACTAGAACCTCAAAACCGCCATTTTTCACTCTCGGCACACTCCGGAGCAAAAAACGCAAACGTCCAGCCGCTGCTCCCACAGCAAAGGAGCCAGGGAGGAAAAGTCATGCTGGTCCTCACTGCCTCCGGGAACCCCTTCAAATGCCCCACACCTTTTGGACCTCTCTGCTTTCCTGTGGACTAGAACCTCAAAACCGCCATTTTTCACTCTCGGCACACTCCGGAGCAAAAAACACAAACGTCCAGCCGCTGCTCCCACAGCAAAGGAGCCAGGGGGGAAAAGTCATGCTGGTCCTCACTGCCTCCGGGAACCCCTTCAAATGCCCCACACCTTTTGGACCTCTCTGCTTTCCTGTGGACTAGAACCTCAAAACCGCCATTTTTCACTCTCGGCACACTCCGGAGCAAAAAACGCAAACGTCCAGCCGCTGCTACCACAGCAAAGGAGCCAGGGAGGAAAAGTCATGCTGGTCCTCACTGCCTCCGGGAACCCCTTCAAATGCCCCACACCTTTTGGACCTCTCTGCTTTCCTGTGGACTAGAACCTCAAAACCGCCATTTTTCACTTTCGTCAGGCTCTGGAGCAAAAAACGCAAACGTTTAGCCGCTGCTCCCACAGCAAAGGAGCCAGGGGGGAAAAGTCATGCTGGTCCTCACTGCCTCTGGGAACCCCTTCAAATGCCCCACACCTTTTGGACCTCTCTGCTTTCCTGTGGACTAGAACCTCAAAACCGCCATTTTTCACTCTCGGCACACTCCGGAGCAAAAAATGCAAACGTCCAGCCGCTGCTCCCACAGCAAAGGAGCCAGGGGGGAAAAGTCATGCTGGTCCTCACTGCCTCCGGGAACCCCTTCAAATTCCCCACACCTTTTGGACCTCTCTGCTTTCCTGTGGACTAGAACCTCAAAACCGCCATTTTTCACTCTCGGCACACTCCGGAGCAAAAAACGCAAACGTCCAGCCGCTGCTCCCACAGCAAAGGAGCCAGGGGGGAAAAGTCATGCTGGTCCTCACTGCCTCCGGGAACCCCTTCAAATGCCCCACACCTTTTGGACCTCTCTGCTTTCCTGTGGACTAGAACCTCAAAACCGCCATTTTTCACTCTCGGCACACTCCGGAGCAAAAAACGCAAACGTCCAGCCGCTGCTCCCACAGCAAAGGAGCCAGGGGGGAAAAGTCATGCTGGTCCTCACTGCCTCCGGGAACCCCTTCAAATGCCCCACACCTTTTGGACCTCTCTGCTTTCCTGTGGACTAGAACCTCAAAACAGCCATTTTTCACTTGCGTCAGGCTCTGGAGCAAAAAACGCAAACGTCCAGCCGCTGCTCCCACAGCAAAGGAGCCAGGGGGGAAAAGTCATGCTGGTCCTCACTGCCTCCGGGAACCCCTTCAAATGCCCCACACCTTTTGGACCTCTCTGCTTTCCTGTGGACTAGAACCTCAAAACCGCCATTTTTCACTCTCGGCACACTCCGGAGCAAAAAACGCAAACGTCCAGCCGCTGCTCCCACAGCAAAGGAGCCAGGGAGGAAAAGTCATGCTGGTCCTCACTGCCTCCGGGAACCCCTTCAAATGCCCCACACCTTTTGGACCTCTCTGCTTTCCTGTGGACTAGAACCTCAAAACCGCCATTTTTCACTCTCGGCACACTCCGGAGCAAAAAACACAAACGTCCAGCCGCTGCTCCCACAGCAAAGGAGCCAGGGGGGAAAAGTCATGCTGGTCCTCACTGCCTCCGGGAACCCCTTCAAATGCCCCACACCTTTTGGACCTCTCTGCTTTCCTGTGGACTAGAACCTCAAAACCGCCATTTTTCACTCTCGGCACACTCCGGAGCAAAAAACGCAAACGTCCAGCCGCTGCTCCCACAGCAAAGGAGCCAGGGGGGAAAAGTCATGCTGGTCCTCACTGCCTCCGGGAACCCCTTCAAATGCCCCACACCTTTTGGACCTCTCTGCTTTCCTGTGGACTAGAACCTCAAAACCGCCATTTTTCACTTTCGTCAGGCTCTGGAGCAAAAAACGCAAACGTTTAGCCGCTGCTCCCACAGCAAAGGAGCCAGGGGGGAAAAGTCATGCTGGTCCTCACTGCCTCTGGGAACCCCTTCAAATGCCCCACACCTTTTGGACCTCTCTGCTTTCCTGTGGACTAGAACCTCAAAACCGCCATTTTTCACTCTCGGCACACTCCGGAGCAAAAAATGCAAACGTCCAGCCGCTGCTCCCACAGCAAAGGAGCCAGGGGGGAAAAGTCATGCTGGTCCTCACTGCCTCCGGGAACCCCTTCAAATGCCCCACACCTTTTGGACCTCTCTGCTTTCCTGTGGACTAGAACCTCAAAAGAACTATTTTTCACTCTCGGCACACTCCGGAGTAAAAAACGCAAACGTCCAGCCGCTGCTCCCACAGCAAAGGAGCCAGGGGGGAAAAGTCATGCTGGTCCTCACTGCCTCCGGGAACCCCTTCAAATGCCCCACACCTTTTGGACCTCTCTGCTTTCCTGTGGACTAGAACCTCAAAACCGCCATTTTTCACTCTCGGCACACTCCGGAGCAAAAAACGCAAACGTCCAGCCGCTGCTCCCACAGCAAAGGAGCCAGGGGGGAAAAGTCATGCTGGTCCTCACTGCCTCCGGGAACCCCTTCAAATGCCCCACACCTTTTGGACCTCTCTGCTTTCCTGTGGACTAGAACCTCAAAACCGCCATTTTTCACTCTCGGCACACTCCGGAGCAAAAAACGCAAACGTCCAGCCGCTGCTCCCACAGCAAAGGAGCCAGGGAGGAAAAGTCATGCTGGTCCTCACTGCCTCCGGGAACCCCTTCAAATGCCCCACACCTTTTGGACCTCTCTGCTTTCCTGTGGACTAGAACCTCAAAACCGCCATTTTTCACTTTCGTCAGGCTCTGGAGCAAAAAACGCAAACTTTTAGCCGCTGCTCCCACAGCAAAGGAGCCAGGGGGGAAAAGTCATGCTGGTCCTCACTGCCTCTGGGAACCCCTTCAAATGCCCCACACCTTTTGGACCTCTCTGCTTTCCTGTGGACTATAACCTCAAAACCGCCATTTTTCACTCTCGGCACACTCCGGAGCAAAAAATGCAAACGTCCAGCCGCTGCTCCCACAGCAAAGGAGCCAGGGGGGAAAAGTCATGCTGGTCCTCACTGCCTCCGGGAACCCCTTCAAATGCCCCACACCTTTTGGACCTCTCTGCTTTCCTGTGGACTAGAACCTCAAAACCGCCATTTTTCACTCTCGGCACACTCCGGAGCAAAAAACGCAAACGTCCAGCCGCTGCTCCCACAGCAAAGGAGCCAGGGGGGAAAAGTCATGCTGGTCCTCACTGCCTCTGGGAACCCCTTCAAATGCCCCACACCTTTTGGACCTCTCTGCTTTCCTGTGGACTAGAACCTCAAAACCGCCATTTTTCACTCTCGGCACACTCCGGAGCAAAAAACACAAACGTCCAGCCGCTGCTCCCACAGCAAAGGAGCCAGGGGGGAAAAGTCATGCTGGTCCTCACTGCCTCCGGGAACCCCTTCAAATGCCCCACACCTTTTGGGCCTCTCTGCTTTCCTGTGGACTAAAACCTCAAAACCGCCATTTTTCACTCTCGGCACACTCCGGAGCAAAAAACGCAAACGTCCAGCCGCTGCTCCCACAGCAAAGGAGCCAGGGGGGAAAAGTCATGCTGGTCCTCACTGCCTCCGGGAACCCCTTCAAATGCCCCACACCTTTTGGACCTCTCTGCTTTCCTGTGGACTAGAACCTCAAAACCGCCATTTTTCACTCTCGGCACACTCCGGAGCAAAAAATGCAAACGTCCAGCCGCTGCTCCCACAGCAAAGGAGCCAGGGGGGAAAAGTCATGCTGGTCCTCACTGCCTCCGGGAACCCCTTCAAATGCCCCACACCTTTTGGACCTCTCTGCTTTCCTGTGGACTAGAACCTCAAAAGAACTATTTTTCACTCTCGGCACACTCCGGAGTAAAAAACGCAAACGTCCAGCCGCTGCTCCCACAGCAAAGGAGCCAGGGGGGAAAAGTCATGCTGGTCCTCACTGCCTCCGGGAACCCCTTCAAATGCCCCACACCTTTTGGACCTCTCTGCTTTCCTGTGGACTAGAACCTCAAAACCGCCATTTTTCACTCTCGGCACACTCCGGAGCAAAAAACGCAAACGTCCAGCCGCTGCTCCCACAGCAAAGGAGCCAGGGGGGAAAAGTCATGCTGGTCCTCACTGCCTCCGGGAACCCCTTCAAATGCCCCACACCTTTTGGACCTCTCTGCTTTCCTGTGGACTAGAACCTCAAAAGCACCATTTTTCACTCTCGGCACACTCCGGAGCAAAAAACGCAAACGTCCAGCCGCTGCTCCCACAGCAAAGGAGCCAGGGGGGAAAAGTCATGCTGGTCCTCACTGCCTCCGGGAACCCCTTCAAATGCCCCACACCTTTTGGACCTCTCTGCTTTCCTGTGGACTATAACCTCAAAAGAACTATTTTTCACTCTCGGCACACTCCGGAGCAAAAAACGCAAACGTCCAGCTGCTGCTCCCACAGCAAAGGAGCCAGGGGGGAAAAGTCATGCTGGTCCTCACTGCCTCCGGGAACCCCTTCAAATGCCCCACACCTTTTGGACCTCTCTGCTTTCCTGTGGACTAGAACCTCAAAACCGCCATTTTTCACTCTCGGCACACTCCGGAGCAAAAAACGCAAACGTCCAGCCGCTGCTCCCACAGCAAAGGAGCCAGGGGGGAAAAGTCATGCTGGTCCTCACTGCCTCTGGGAACTCCTTCAAATGCCCCACACCTTTTGGACCTCTCTGCTTTCCTGTGGACTATAACCTCAAAACCGCCATTTTTCACTCTCGGCACACTCCGGAGCAAAAAATGCAAACGTCCAGCCGCTGCTCCCACAGCAAAGGAGCCAGGGGGGAAAAGTCATGCTGGTCCTCACTGCCTCCGGGAACCCCTTCAAATGCCCCACACCTTTTGGACCTCTCTGCTTTCCTGTGGACTAGAACCTCAAAACCGCCATTTTTCACTCTCGGCACACTCCGGAGCAAAAAACGCAAACGTCCAGCCGCTGCTCCCACAGCAAAGGAGCCAGGGAGGAAAAGTCATGCTGGTCCTCACTGCCTCCGGGAACCCCTTCAAATGCCCCACACCTTTTGGACCTCTCTGCTTTCCTGTGGACTAGAACCTCAAAACCGCCATTTTTCACTTTCGTCAGGCTCTGGAGCAAAAAACGCAAACTTTTAGCCGCTGCTCCCACAGCAAAGGAGCCAGGGGGGAAAAGTCATGCTGGTCCTCACTGCCTCTGGGAACCCCTTCAAATGCCCCACACCTTTTGGACCTCTCTGCTTTCCTGTGGACTATAACCTCAAAACCGCCATTTTTCACTCTCGGCACACTCCGGAGCAAAAAATGCAAACGTCCAGCCGCTGCTCCCACAGCAAAGGAGCCAGGGGGGAAAAGTCATGCTGGTCCTCACTGCCTCCGGGAACCCCTTCAAATGCCCCACACCTTTTGGACCTCTCTGCTTTCCTGTGGACTAGAACCTCAAAACCGCCATTTTTCACTCTCGGCACACTCCGGAGCAAAAAACGCAAACGTCCAGCCGCTGCTCCCACAGCAAAGGAGCCAGGGGGGAAAAGTCATGCTGGTCCTCACTGCCTCCGGGAACCCCTTCAAATGCCCCACACCTTTTGGACCTCTCTGCTTTCCTGTGGACTAGAACCTCAAAAGCACCATTTTTCACTCTCGGCACACTCCGGAGCAAAAAACGCAAACGTCCAGCCGCTGCTCCCACAGCAAAGGAGCCAGGGGGGAAAAGTCATGCTGGTCCTCACTGCCTCCGGGAACCCCTTCAAATGCCCCACACCTTTTGGACCTCTCTGCTTTCCTGTGGACTAGAACCTCAAAAGAACTATTTTTCACTCTCGGCACACTCCGGAGCAAAAAACGCAAACGTCCAGCCGCTGCTCCCACAGCAAAGGAGCCAGGGGGGAAAAGTCATGCTGGTCCTCACTGCCTCCGGGAACCCCTTCAAATGCCCCACACCTTTTGGACCTCTCTGCTTTCCTGTGGACTAGAACCTCAAAACCGCCATCTTTCACTCTCGGCACCCTCCGGAGCAAAAAACGCAAACGTCCAGCTGCTGCTCCCACAGCAAAGGAGCCAGGGGGGAAAAGTCATGCTGGTCCTCACTGCCTCCGGGAACCCCTTCAAATGCCCCACACCTTTTGGACCTCTCTGCTTTCCTGTGGACTAGAACCTCAAAACCGCCATTTTTCACTCTCGGCACACTCCGGAGCAAAAAACGCAAACGTCCAGCCGCTGCTCCCACAGCAAAGGAGCCAGGGGGGAAAAGTCATGCTGGTCCTCACTGCCTCTGGGAACCCCTTCAAATGCCCCACACCTTTTGGACCTCTCTGCTTTCCTGTGGACTAGAACCTCAAAACCGCCATTTTTCACTCTCGGCACACTCCGGAGCAAAAAATGCAAACGTCCAGCCGCTGCTCCCACAGCAAAGGAGCCAGGGGGGAAAAGTCATGCTGGTCCTCACTGCCTCCGGGAACCCCTTCAAATGCCCCACACCTTTTGGACCTCTCTGCTTTCCTGTGGACTAGAACCTCAAAACCGCCATTTTTCACTCTCGGCACACTCCGGAGCAAAAAATGCAAACGTCCAGCCGCTGCTCCCACAGCAAAGGAGCCAGGGAGGAAAAGTCATGCTGGTCCTCACTGCCTCCGGGAACCCCTTCAAATGCCCCACACCTTTTGGACCTCTCTGCTTTCCTGTGGACTAGAACCTCAAAACCGCCATTTTTCACTTTCGTCAGGCTCTGGAGCAAAAAACGCAAACTTTTAGCCACTGCTCCCACAGCAAAGGAGCCAGGGGGGAAAAGTCATGCTGGTCCTCACTGCCTCTGGGAACCCCTTCAAATGCCCCACACCTTTTGGACCTCTCTGCTTTCCTGTGGACTATAACCTCAAAACCGCCATTTTTCACTCTCGGCACACTCCGGAGCAAAAAATGCAAACGTCCAGCCGCTGCTCCCACAGCAAAGGAGCCAGGGGGGAAAAGTCATGCTGGTCCTCACTGCCTCCGGGAACCCCTTCAAATGCCCCACACCTTTTGGACCTCTCTGCTTTCCTGTGGACTAGAAC
The DNA here is from genome assembly GCF_965231255.1 of Vanellus vanellus. NCBI lineage: Eukaryota > Metazoa > Chordata > Aves > Charadriiformes > Charadriidae > Vanellus > Vanellus vanellus. The sequence goes on from NW_028128341.1 coordinate 19,574, forward strand.
CTCAAAACCGCCATTTTTCACTCTCGGCACACTCCGGAGCAAAAAACGCAAACGTCCAGCCGCTGCTCCCACAGCAAAGGAGCCAGGGGGGAAAAGTCATGCTGGTCCTCACTGCCTCTGGGAACCCCTTCAAATGCCCCACACCTTTTGGACCTCTCTGCTTTCCTGTGGACTAGAACCTCAAAACCGCCATTTTTCACTCTCGGCACACTCCGGAGCAAAAAACGCAAACGTCCAGCCGCTGCTCCCACAGCAAAGGAGCCAGGGGGGAAAAGTCATGCTGGTCCTCACTGCCTCCGGGAACCCCTTCAAATCCCCCACACCTTTTGGACCTCTCTGCTTTCCTGTGGACTAGAACCTCAAAACCGCCATTTTTCACTCTCGGCACACTCCGGAGCAAAAAACACAAACGTCCAGCCGCTGCTCCCACAGCAAAGGAGCCAGGGGGGAAAAGTCATGCTGGTCCTCACTGCCTCCGGGAACCCCTTCAAATGCCCCACACCTTTTGGGCCTCTCTGCTTTCCTGTGGACTAAAACCTCAAAACCGCCATTTTTCACTCTCGGCACACTCCGGAGCAAAAAACGCAAACGTCCAGCCGCTGCTCCCACAGCAAAGGAGCCAGGGGGGAAAAGTCATGCTGGTCCTCACTGCCTCCGGGAACCCCTTCAAATGCCCCACACCTTTTGGACCTCTCTGCTTTCCTGTGGACTAGAACCTCAAAACCGCCATTTTTCACTTTCGTCAGGCTCTGGAGCAAAAAACGCAAACGTTTAGCCGCTGCTCCCACAGCAAAGGAGCCAGGGGGGAAAAGTCATGCTGGTCCTCACTGCCTCTGGGAACCCCTTCAAATGCCCCACACCTTTTGGACCTCTCTGCTTTCCTGTGGACTAGAACCTCAAAACCGCCATTTTTCACTCTCGGCACACTCCGGAGCAAAAAATGCAAACGTCCAGCCGCTGCTCCCACAGCAAAGGAGCCAGGGGGGAAAAGTCATGCTGGTCCTCACTGCCTCCGGGAACCCCTTCAAATGCCCCACACCTTTTGGACCTCTCTGCTTTCCTGTGGACTAGAACCTCAAAAGAACTATTTTTCACTCTCGGCACACTCCGGAGTAAAAAACGCAAACGTCCAGCCGCTGCTCCCACAGCAAAGGAGCCAGGGGGGAAAAGTCATGCTGGTCCTCACTGCCTCCGGGAACCCCTTCAAATGCCCCACACCTTTTGGACCTCTCTGCTTTCCTGTGGACTAGAACCTCAAAACCGCCCTTTTTCACTCTCGGCACACTCCGGAGCAAAAAACGCAAACGTCCAGCCGCTGCTCCCACAGCAAAGGAGCCAGGGGGGAAAAGTCATGCTGGTCCTCACTGCCTCCGGGAACACCTTCAAATGCCCCACACCTTTTGGACCTCTCTGCTTTCCTGTGGACTAGAACCTCAAAAGCACCATTTTTCACTCTCGGCACACTCCGGAGCAAAAAACGCAAACGTCCAGCCGCTGCTCCCACAGCAAAGGAGCCAGGGGGGAAAAGTCATGCTGGTCCTCACTGCCTCCGGGAACCCCTTCAAATGCCCCACACCTTTTGGACCTCTCTTCTTTCCTGTGGACTAGAACCTCAAAACCGCCATTTTTCACTCTCGGCACACTCCGGAGCAAAAAACGCAAACGTCCAGCTGCTGCTCCCACAGCAAAGGAGCCAGGGGGGAAAAGTCATGCTGGTCCTCACTGCCTCCGGGAACCCCTTCAAATGCCCCACACCTTTTGGACCTCTCTGCTTTCCTGTGGACTAGAACCTCAAAACCGCCATTTTTCACTCTCGGCACACTCCGGAGCAAAAAACGCAAACGTCCAGCCGCTGCTCCCACAGCAAAGGAGCCAGGGGGGAAAAGTCATGCTGGTCCTCACTGCCTCCGGGAACACCTTCAAATGCCCCACACCTTTTGGACCTCTCTGCTTTCCTGTGGACTAGAACCTCAAAAGCACCATTTTTCACTCTCGGCACACTCCGGAGCAAAAAACGCAAACGTCCAGCCGCTGCTCCCACAGCAAAGGAGCCAGGGGGGAAAAGTCATGCTGGTCCTCACTGCCTCCGGGAACCCCTTCAAATGCCCCACACCTTTTGGACCTCTCTGCTTTCCTGTGGACTAGAACCTCAAAACCGCCATTTTTCACTCTCGGCACACTCCGGAGCAAAAAACGCAAACGTCCAGCTGCTGCTCCCACAGCAAAGGAGCCAGGGGGGAAAAGTCATGCTGGTCCTCACTGCCTCCGGGAACCCCTTCAAATGCCCCACACCTTTTGGACCTCTCTGCTTTCCTGTGGACTAGAACCTCAAAACCGCCATTTTTCACTCTCGGCACACTCCGGAGCAAAAAACGCAAACGTCCAGCCGCTGCTCCCACAGCAAAGGAGCCAGGGGGGAAAAGTCATGCTGGTCCTCACTGCCTCCGGGAACCCCTTCAAATGCCCCACACCTTTTGGACCTCTCTGCTTTCCTGTGGACTAGAACCTCAAAACCGCCATTTTTCACTCTCTGCACACTCCGGAGCAAAAAACACAAACGTCCAGCCGCTGCTCCCACAGCAAAGGAGCCAGGGGGGAAAAGTCATGCTGGTCCTCACTGCCTCCGGGAACCCCTTCAAATGCCCCACACCTTTTGGACCTCTCTGCTTTCCTGTGGACTAGAACCTCAAAACCGCCATTTTTCACTCTCGGCACACTCCGGAGCAAAAAACGCAAACGTCCAGCCGCTGCTCCCACAGCAAAGGAGCCAGGGAGGAAAAGTCATGCTGGTCCTCACTGCCTCCGGGAACCCCTTCAAATGCCCCACACCTTTTGGACCTCTCTGCTTTCCTGTGGACTAGAACCTCAAAACAGCCATTTTTCACTTGCGTCAGGCTCTGGAGCAAAAAACGCAAACGTCCAGCCGCTGCTCCCACAGCAAAGGAGCCAGGGAGGAAAAGTCATGCTGGTCCTCACTGCCTCCGGGAACCCCTTCAAATGCCCCACACCTTTTGGACCTCTCTGCTTTCCTGTGGACTAGAACCTCAAAACCGCCATTTTTCACTCTCGGCACACTCCGGAGCAAAAAACGCAAACGTCCAGCCGCTGCTCCCACAGCAAAGGAGCCAGGGGGGAAAAGTCATGCTGGTCCTCACTGCCTCCGGGAACCCCTTCAAATGCCCCACACCTTTTGGACCTCTCTGCTTTCCTGTGGACTAGAACCTCAAAACCGCCATTTTTCACTCTCTGCACACTCCGGAGCAAAAAACACAAACGTCCAGCCGCTGCTCCCACAGCAAAGGAGCCAGGGGGGAAAAGTCATGCTGGTCCTCACTGCCTCCGGGAACCCCTTCAAATGCCCCACACCTTTTGGACCTCTCTGCTTTCCTGTGGACTAGAACCTCAAAACCGCGTTTTTTCACTCTCGGCACACTCCGGAGCAAAAAACGCAAACGTCCAGCCGCTGCTCCCACAGCAAAGGAGCCAGGGAGGAAAAGTCATGCTGGTCCTCACTGCCTCCGGGAACCCCTTCAAATGCCCCACACCTTTTGGACCTCTCTGCTTTCCTGTGGACTAGAACCTCAAAACCGCCATTTTTCACTCTCGGCACACTCCGGAGCAAAAAATGCAAACGTCCAGCCGCTGCTCCCACAGCAAAGGAGCCAGGGGGGAAAAGTCATGCTGGTCCTCACTGCCTCCGGGAACCCCTTCAAATGCCCCACACCTTTTGGACCTCTCTGCTTTCCTGTGGACTAGAACCTCAAAAGAACTATTTTTCACTCTCGGCACACTCCGGAGTAAAAAACGCAAACGTCCAGCCGCTGCTCCCACAGCAAAGGAGCCAGGGGGGAAAAGTCATGCTGGTCCTCACTGCCTCCGGGAACCCCTTCAAATCCCCCACACCTTTTGGACCTCTCTGCTTTCCTGTGGACTAGAACCTCAAAACCGCCATTTTTCACTCTCGGCACACTCCGGAGCAAAAAACACAAACGTCCAGCCGCTGCTCCCACAGCAAAGGAGCCAGGGGGGAAAAGTCATGCTGGTCCTCACTGCCTCCGGGAACCCCTTCAAATGCCCCACACCTTTTGGGCCTCTCTGCTTTCCTGTGGACTAAAACCTCAAAACCGCCATTTTTCACTCTCGGCACACTCCGGAGCAAAAAACGCAAACGTCCAGCCGCTGCTCCCACAGCAAAGGAGCCAGGGGGGAAAAGTCATGCTGGTCCTCACTGCCTCCGGGAACCCCTTCAAATGCCCCACACCTTTTGGACCTCTCTGCTTTCCTGTGGACTAGAACCTCAAAACCGCCATTTTTCACTCTCGGCACACTCCGGAGCAAAAAATGCAAACGTCCAGCCGCTGCTCCCACAGCAAAGGAGCCAGGGGGGAAAAGTCATGCTGGTCCTCACTGCCTCCGGGAACCCCTTCAAATGCCCCACACCTTTTGGACCTCTCTGCTTTCCTGTGGACTAGAACCTCAAAAGAACTATTTTTCACTCTCGGCACACTCCGGAGTAAAAAACGCAAACGTCCAGCCGCTGCTCCCACAGCAAAGGAGCCAGGGGGGAAAAGTCATGCTGGTCCTCACTGCCTCCGGGAACCCCTTCAAATGCCCCACACCTTTTGGACCTCTCTGCTTTCCTGTGGACTAGAACCTCAAAACCGCCATTTTTCACTCTCGGCACACTCCGGAGCAAAAAACGCAAACGTCCAGCCGCTGCTCCCACAGCAAAGGAGCCAGGGGGGAAAAGTCATGCTGGTCCTCACTGCCTCCGGGAACACCTTCAAATGCCCCACACCTTTTGGACCTCTCTGCTTTCCTGTGGACTAGAACCTCAAAAGAACTATTTTTCACTCTCGGCACACTCCGGAGCAAAAAATGCAAACGTCCAGCCGCTGCTCCCACAGCAAAGGAGCCAGGGGGGAAAAGTCATGCTGGTCCTCACTGCCTCCGGGAACCCCTTCAAATGCCCCACACCTTTTGGACCTCTCTGCTTTCCTGTGGACTAGAACCTCAAAACCGCCATTTTTCACTCTCGGCACACTCCGGAGCAAAAAACGCAAACGTCCAGCCGCTGCTCCCACAGCAAAGGAGCCAGGGGGGAAAAGTCATGCTGGTCCTCACTGCCTCTGGGAACCCCTTCAAATGCCCCACACCTTTTGGACCTCTCTGCTTTCCTGTGGACTAGAACCTCAAAACCGCCATTTTTCACTCTCTGCACACTCCGGAGCAAAAAACACAAACGTCCAGCCGCTGCTCCCACAGCAAAGGAGCCAGGGGGGAAAAGTCATGCTGGTCCTCACTGCCTCCGGGAACCCCTTCAAATGCCCCACACCTTTTGGACCTCTCTGCTTTCCTGTGGACTAGAACCTCAAAACCGCCATTTTTCACTTTCGTCAGGCTCTGGAGCAAAAAACGCAAACGTTTAGCCGCTGCTCCCACAGCAAAGGAGCCAGGGGGGAAAAGTCATGCTGGTCCTCACTGCCTCCGGGAACCCCTTCAAATGCCCCACACCTTTTGGACCTCTCTGCTTTCCTGTGGACTAGAACCTCAAAACCGCCATTTTTCACTCTCGGCACACTCCGGAGCAAAAAACACAAACGTCCAGCCGCTGCTCCCACAGCAAAGGAGCCAGGGGGGAAAAGTCATGCTGGTCCTCACTGCCTCCGGGAACCCCTTCAAATGCCCCACACCTTTTGGACCTCTCTGCTTTCCTGTGGACTAGAACCTCAAAACCGCCATTTTTCACTCTCGGCACACTCCGGAGCAAAAAACGCAAACGTCCAGCCGCTGCTCCCACAGCAAAGGAGCCAGGGGGGAAAAGTCATGCTGGTCCTCACTGCCTCCGGGAACCCCTTCAAATGCCCCACACCTTTTGGACCTCTCTGCTTTCCTGTGGACTAGAACCTCAAAACCGCCATTTTTCACTTTCGTCAGGCTCTGGAGCAAAAAACGCAAACGTTTAGCCGCTGCTCCCACAGCAAAGGAGCCAGGGGGGAAAAGTCATGCTGGTCCTCACTGCCTCTGGGAACCCCTTCAAATGCCCCACACCTTTTGGAACTCTCTGCTTTCCTGTGGACTCCATCCTCAAAACCACCGTTTTTCACTCTCGGCAGCCTCCGGAGCAAAAAACGCAAACGTCCAGCCGCTGCTCCCACAGCAAAGGTTCCAAAGCGGAAAAGTCATGCTGGTCCTCACTGCCTCTGGGAACCCCTTCAAATGCCCCACACCTTTTGGACCTCTCTGTTTTCCTGTGGACTCCATCCTCAAAACCACCGTTTTTCACTCTCGGCAGCCTCCGGAGCAAAAAACGCAAACGTCCAGCCGCTGCTCCCACAGCAAAGGTTCCAAGGCGGAAAAGTCATGCTGGTCCTCACTGCCTCTGGGAACCCCTTCAAATGCCCCACACCTTTTAGACCTCTCTGTTTTCCTGTGGACTCTATCCTCAAAACCACCGTTTTTCACTCTCGGCAGCCTCCGGAGCAAAAAACGCAAACGTCCAGCCGCTGCTCCCACAGCAAAGGCCCCAGAGGGGAAAAGTCATGCTGGTCCTCACTGCCTCCGGGAACCCCTTCATATGCCCCACACCTTTTGGATCTGTCTGCTTTCATGTGGACTCCATCCTCAAAACCACCGTTTTTCACTCTCGGCAGCCTCCGGAGCAAAAAACGCAAACGTCCAGCCGCTGCTCCCACAGCAAAGGCCCCAGCGGGGAAAAGTCATGCTGGTCCTCACTGCCTCCGGGAACCCCTTCAAATGCCCCACACCTTTTGGACCTCTCTGTTTTCCTGTGGAGTCCATCCTCAAAACCACCGTTTTTCACTCTCAGCAGCCTCCGGAGCAAAAAACGCAAACGTCCAGCCGCTGCTCCCACAGCAAAGGACCCAGCGGGGAAAAGTCATGCTGGTCTTCACTACCTCCAGGAACCCCTTCAAATGCCCCACACCTTTTGCACCTCTCTGCTTTCCTGTGGACTCCATCCTCAAAACCACCGTTTTTCACTCTCGGCATCCGCCGGAGCAAAAAACGCAAACGTCCAGCCGCTGCTCCCACAGCAAAGGTTCCAAGGCGGAAAAGTCATGCTGGTCCTCACTGCCTCTGGGAACCCCTTCAAATGCCCCACACCTTTTGGACCTCTCTGTTTTCCTGTGGACTCTATCCTCAAAACCACCGTTTTTCACTCTCGGCAGCCTCCGGAGCAAAAAACGCAAACGTCCAGCCGCTGCTCCCACAGCAAAGGCCCCAGCGGGGAAAAGTCATGCTGGTCTTCACTACCTCCAGGAACCTCTTCAAATGCCCCACACCTTTTGGACCTATCTGCTTTCCTGTGGAATCCATCCTCAAAACCACCGTTTTTCACTCTCGGCAGCCTCCGGAGCAAAAAACGCAAACGTCCAGCCGCTGCTCCCACAGCAAAGGCCCCAGCGGGGAAAAGTCATGCTGGTCCTCACTGCCTCCGGGAACCCCTTCATATGCCCCACACCTTTTGGATCTGTCTGCTTTCATGTGGACTCCATCCTCAAAACCACCGTTTTTCACTCTCGGCATCCGCCGGAGCAAAAAACGCAAACGTCCAGCCGCTGCTCCCACAGCAAAGGCCCCTTCAAGGAAAAGTCATGCTGGTCCTCACTGCCTCCGGGAACCCCTTCAAATGCCCCACACCTTTTGGACCTCTCTGTTTTCCTGTGGAGTCCATCCTCAAAACCACCGTTTTTCACTCTCGGCAGCCTCCGGAGCAAAAAACGCAAACGTCCAGCCGCTGCTCCCACAGCAAAGGCCCCAGCGGGGAAAAGTCATGCTGGTCCTCACTGCCTCCGGGAACCCCTTCATATGCCCCACACCTTTTGGATCTGTCTTCTTTCATGTGGACTCCATCCTCAAAACCACCGTTTTTCACTCTCGGCATCCGCCTAAGCAAAAAACGCAAACGTCCAGCCGCTGCTCCCACAGCAAAGGCCCCATCAAGGAAAAGTCATGCTGGTCCTCACTGCCTCCGGGAACCCCTTCAAATGCCCCACACCTTTTGGACCTCTCTGTTTTCCTGTGGAGTCCATCCTCAAAACCACCGTTTTTCACTCTCAGCAGCCTCCGGAGCAAAAAACGCAAACGTCCAGCCGCTGCTCCCACAGCAAAGGACCCAGCGGGGAAAAGTCATGCTGGTCTTCACTACCTCCAGGAACCCCTTCAAATGCCCCACACCTTTTGCACCTCTCTGCTTTCCTGTGGACTCCATCCTCAAAACCACCGTTTTTCACTCTCGGCATCCGCCGGAGCAAAAAACGCAAACGTCCAGCCGCTGCTCCCACAGCAAAGGTTCCAAGGCGGAAAAGTCATGCTGGTCCTCACTGCCTCTGGGAACCCCTTCAAATGCCCCACACCTTTTGGACCTCTCTGTTTTCCTGTGGACTCTATCCTCAAAACCACCGTTTTTCACTCTCGGCAGCCTCCGGAGCAAAAAACGCAAACGTCCAGCCGCTGCTCCCACAGCAAAGGCCCCAGCGGGGAAAAGTCATGCTGGTCTTCACTACCTCCAGGAACCTCTTCAAATGCCCCACACCTTTTGGACCTATCTGCTTTCCTGTGGAATCCATCCTCAAAACCACCGTTTTTCACTCTCGGCAGCCTCCGGAGCAAAAAACGCAAACGTCCAGCCGCTGCTCCCACAGCAAAGGCCCCAGCGGGGAAAAGTCATGCTGGTCCTCACTGCCTCCGGGAACCCCTTCATATGCCCCACACCTTTTGGATCTGTCTGCTTTCATGTGGACTCCATCCTCAAAACCACCGTTTTTCACTCTCGGCATCCGCCGGAGCAAAAAACGCAAACGTCCAGCCGCTGCTCCCACAGCAAAGGCCCCTTCAAGGAAAAGTCATGCTGTTCCTCACTGCCTCCGGGAACCCTTTCAAATGCCCCACACCTTTTGGACCTCTCTGCTTTCCTGTGGACTCCATCCTCAAAACCACCGTTTTTCACTCTCGGCAGCCTCCGGAGCAGAAAACGAAAACGTCCAACCACTGCTCCCACAGCAAAGGCCCCAGCGGGGAAAAGTCATGCTGGTTCTCACTGCCTCCGGGAACCCCTTCATATGCCCCACACCTTTTGGAACTCTCTGCTTTCCTGTGGACTCCACCCTCAAAACCACCGTTTTTCACTCGGCAGCCTCCGGAGTAAAAAACGCAAAAGTCCAGCCGCTGCTCCCACAGCAAAGGCCCCAGCGGGGACAAGTCATGCTGGTCCTCACTGCCTCCGGGAACCCCTTGAAATGCCCCACACCTTTTGGACCTCTCTGCTTTCCTGTGGAATCCATCCTCAAAACCATCGTTTTTCACTCTCAGCAGCCTCCGGAGCAAAAAACTCAAACATCCAGCCGCTGCACCCACACCAAAGGTTCCAAGGCGGAAAAGTCATGCTGGTCCTCACTGCCTCCGGGAACCCCTTCAAATGCCCCACAGCTTTTGGACCTCTCTGCTTTCCTGTGGACTCCATCCTCAAAACCACCGTTTTTCACTATTGGCATCCGCCGGAGCAAAAAACGCAAACGTCCAGCCGCTGCTCCCACAGCAAAGGCCCCAGCGGGGAAAAGTCATGCTGGTCCTCACTGCCTCCAGGAACCCCTGCAAATGCCCCACACCTTTTGCACCTCTCTGCTTTCCTGTGGACTCCATCCTCAAAACCACCGGTTTTCACTCTCAGCATCCGCCGGAGCAAAAAACGCAAACGTCCAGCCGCTGCTAGCACAGCAAAAGCCCCAGCGGGGAAAAGTCATGCTGGTTCTCACTGCCTCCGGGAACCCCTTCAAATGCCCCACACCTTTTGGACCTCTCTGTTTTCCTGTGGACTCAATCCTCAAAACCACCGTTTTTCACTCTCGGCAGCCTCCGGAGCAAAAAACGCAAACGTCCAGCCGCTGCTCCCACAGCAAAGGCCCCAGCGGGGAAAAGTCATGCTGGTCTTCACTACCTCCAGGAACCTCTTCAAATGCCCCACACCTTTTGGACCTCTCTGCTTTCCTGTGGAATCCATCCTCAAAACCACCGTTTTTCACTCTCGGCAGCCTCCGGAGCAAAAAACGCAAACGTCCAGCCGCTGCTCCCACAGCAAAGGCCCCAGCGGGGAAAAGTCATGCTGGTCCTCACTGCCTCCGGGAACCCCTTCAAATACCCCACACTTTTTGGACCTCTCTGCTTTCCTGTGGACTCCATCCTCAAAACCACCGTTTTTCACTCTCGGCATCCGCCGGAGCAAAAAACGCAAACGTCCAGCCGCTGCTCCCACAGCAACGGCCCCTTCAAGGAAAAGTCATGCTGGTCCTCACTGCCTCCGGGAACCCTTTCAAATGCCCCACACCTTTTGGACCTCTCTGCTTTCCTGTGGAATCCATCCTCAAAACCATCGTTTTTCACTCTCAGCAGCCTCCGGAGCAAAAAACTCAAACATCCAGCCGCTGCACCCACAGCAAATGCCCAGCGGTGAAAAGTCATGCTGGTCCTCACTGCCTCCAGGAACCCCTTCAAATGCCCCACACCTTTTGGACCTCTCTGCTTTCCTGTGGACTCCATCCTCAAAAACATCGTTTTTCACTATTGGCATCCGCCGGAGCAAAAAACGCAAACGTCCAGCCGCTGCTCCCACAGCAAAGGCCCCAGCGGGGAAAAGTCATGCTGGTCCTCACTGCCTCCGGGAACCCCTTCAAATGCCCCACACCTTTTGGACCTCTCTGCTTTCCTGTGGAATCCATCCTCAAAACCACCGTTAGTAACCCTCGGTAGTCTCTGTAGCAAAAAACGCAAACGTTTAGCCGCTGCTCCCACAGCAAAGGCCCCAGCGGGGAAAAGTCATGCTGGTCCTCACTGCCTCCGGGAACCCCTGCAAATGCCCCACACCTTTTGCACCTCTTTGCTTTCCTGTGGACTCCATCCTCAAAACCACCGTTTTTACACCCTCCGTAGTCTCTTTAGCAAAAAACGCAAACGTCCAGCCGCTGCTCCCACAGCAAATGTTCCAAGGCTGAAAAGTCATGCTGGTCCTCACTGCCTCCGGGAACCCCTTCAAATGCCCCACACCTTTTGGACCTCTCTGCTTTCCTGTGGACTCCATCCTCAAAACCACCGTTTTTCACTCTCGGCAGCCTCCGGAGCAAAAAACGCAAACGTCCAGCCGCTGCTCCCACAGCAAAGGCCCCAGCGGGGAAAAGTCATGCTGGTCCTCACTGCCTCCGGGAACCACTTCAAATGCCCCACACCTTTTGGACCTCTCGGCTTTGCTGTGGAATCCATCCTCAAAACAACTGTTTTTAACCCTCTGTATTCTCTGTATCAAAAAACGCAAACGTCCAGCCGCTGCTCCCACAGCAAAGGCCCCAGCGGGGAAAAGTCATGCTGGTCCTCACTGCCTCCGGGAACCCCTTCAAATGCCCCACACCTTTTGGACCTCTCTGTTTTCCTGTGGAATCCATCCTCAAAACCACCGCTTTTAACCCTCGGTAGTCTCTGTAGCAAAAAAAGCAAACGTCCAGCCGCTGCTCCCACAGCAAACGTTCCAAGGCAGAAAAGTCATGCTGGTCCTCACTGCCTCCGGGAACCCCTTCAAATGCCCCACACCTTTTGGACCTCTCTGCTTTCCTGTGGACTCCATCCTCAAAACCACCGTTTTTCACTCTCGGCATCCTCCGGAGCAAAAAACGCAAACGTCCAGCCGCTGCTCCCACAGCAAAGGCCCCAGCAGGGAAAAGTCATGCTGGTCCTCACTGCCTCCGGGAACCCCTTCAAATGCCCCATACGTTTTGGACCTCTCTGTTTTCCTGCTGACTCCATCCTAAAAACCACCGTTTTTCACTCTCGGCATCCGCCGGAGCAAAAAACGCAAACGTCCAGCCGCTGCTCCCACAGCAAAGGTTCCAAGGCGGAAAAGTCATGCTGGTCCTCACTGCCTCTGGGAACCCCTTCAAATGCCCCACACCTTTTGGACCTCTCTGTTTTCCTGTGGACTCCATCCTCAAAACCACCGTTTTTCACTCTCGGCAGCCTCCGGAGCAAAATACGCAAACGTCCAGCCGCTGCTTCCACAGCAAAGGCCCCAGCAAGAAAAGTCATGCTGGTCCTAACTACCTCCAGGAACCCCTTCAAATGCCCCACACCTTTTGGACCTCTCTGCTTTCCTGTGGACTCCATCCTCAAAACCACCGTTTTTCACTCTCGGCAGCCTCCGGAGCAAAATACGCAAACGTCCAGCCGCTGCTAGCACAGCAAAGGCCCCAGCGGGGAAAAGTCATGCTGGTCCTCACTGCCTCCGGGAACACCTTCATATGCCCCACACCTTTTGGATCTGTCTGCTTTCATGTGGACTCCATCCTCAAAACCACCGTTTTTCACTCTCGGCAGCCTCCGGAGCAAAAAACGCAAACGTCCAGCCGCTGCTCCCACAGCAAAGGCCCCAGCGGGGAAAAGTCATGCTGGTCCTCACTGCCTCCGGGAACCCCTTCAAATACGCCACACCTTTTGGACCTCTCTTCTTTCCTGTGAACTCCATCCTCAAAACCACCGTTTTTCACTCTCGGCAGCCTCCGGAGCAAAAAACGCAAACGTCCAGCCGCTGCTCCCACAGCAAAGGCCCCAGCGGGGAAAAGTCATGCTGGTCCTCACTGCCTCTGGGAACCCCTTCAAATGCCCCACACCTTTTGGACCTCTCTGCTTTCCTGTGGACTCCATCCTCAAAACCACCGTTATTAACCCTCGGTAGTCTCTGTAGCAAAAAACGCAGATGTCCAGCCGCTGCTCCCACAGCAAAGGCCCCAGTGGGGAAAAGTCATGCTGGTCCTCACTGCCTCGGGGAAGCCCTTCAAATGCCCCACACCTTTTGGACCTCTCTGTTTTCCTGTGGAATCCATCCTCAAAACCACCGCTTTTAACCCTCGGTAGTCCCTGTAGCAAAAAACGCAAACGTACAGCCGCTGCTCCCACAGCAAACGTTCCAAGGCAGAAAAGTCATGCTGGTCCTCACTACCTCCGGGAACCCCTTCAAATGCCCCACACCTTTTGGACCTCTCTGTTTTCCTGTGGACTCCATCCTCAAAACCACCGTTTTTCAACCTCGGCAGCCTCCGGAGCAAAAAACGCAAACGTCCAGCCGCTGCTTCCACAGCAAAGTCCCCAGCAAGAAAAGTCATGCTGGTCCTCACTACCTCCAGGAACCCCTTCAAATGCCCCACACCTTTTGGACCTCTCTGCTTTCCTGTGGACTCCATCCTCAAAACCACCGTTTTTCACTCTCGGCAGCCTCCGGAGCAAAATACGCAAACGTCCAGCCGCTGCTCCCACAGCAAAGGAGCCAGGGGGGAAAAGTCATGCTGGTCCTCACTGCCTCCGGGAACCCCTTCAAATGCCCCACACCTTTTGGACCTCTCTGCTTTCCTGTGGAATCCATCCTCAAAACCACCGCTTTTAACCCTCGGTAGTCTCTGTAGCAAAAAAAGCAAACGTCCAGCCGCTGCTCCCACAGCAAACGTTCCAAGGCAGAAAAGTCATGCTGGTCCTCACTGCCTCCGGGAACCCCTTCAAATGCCCCACACCTTTTGGACCTCTCTGCTTTCCTGTGGACTCCATCCTCAAAACCACCGTTTTTCACTCTCGGCATCCTCCGGAGCAAAAAACGCAAACGTCCAGCCGCTGCTCCCACAGCAAAGGCCCCAGCAGGGAAAAGTCATGCTGGTCCTCACTGCCTCCGGGAACCCCTTCAAATGCCCCACACCTTTTGGACCTCTCTGTTTTCCTGTGGACTCCATCCTCAAAACCACCGTTTTTCACTCTCGGCAGCCTCCGGAGCAAAAAACGCAAACGTCCAGCCGCTGCTCCCACAGCAAAGGCCCCAGCGGGGAAAAGTCATGCTGGTCCTCACTGCCTCCGGGAACCCTTTCAAATGCCCCACACCTTTTGGACCTCTCTGCTTTCCTGTGGACTCCATCCTCAAAACCACCGTTTTTCACTCTCGGCAGCCTCCGGAGCAAAAAACGCAAACGTCCAACCGCTGCTTCCACAGCAAAGGCCCCAGCGGGGAAAAGTCATGCTGGTCCTCACTGCCTCCGGGAACCCCTTCAAATGCCCCACACCTTTTGGAACTCTCTGCTTTCCTGTGGACTCCACCCTCAAAACCACCGTTTTTCACTCTCGGCAGCCTCCGGAGCAAAAAACGCAAACGTCCAGCCACTGCTCCCACAGCAAAGGCCCCAGCGGGGACAAGTCATGCTGGTCCTCACTGCCTCCGGGAACCCCTTCAAATGCCCCACACCTTTTGGACCTCTCTGCTTTCCTGTGGAATCCATCCTCAAAATTACCGTTTTTCACTCTCAGCAGCCTCCGGAGCAAAAAACTCAAACATCCAGCCGCTGCACCCACAGCAAAGGCCCAGCGTGGAAAAGTCATGCTGGTCCTCACTGCCTCCGGGAACCCCTTCAAATGCCCCACACCTTTTGGACCTCTCTGCTTTTCTGTGGAATCCATCCTTAAAACCACTGTTTTTAACCCTCTGTATTCTCTGTATCAAAAAACGCAAACGTCCAGCCGCTGCTCCCACAGCAAAGGTTCCAAGGCGGAAAAGTCATGCTGGTCCTACCTGCCTCCGGGAACCCCTTCAAATGCCCCACACCTTTTGCACCTCTCTGTTTTCCTGTGGAATCCATCCTCAAAACCACCGCTTTTAACCCTCGGTAGTCCCTGTAGCAAAAAACGCAAACGTCCAGCCGCTGCTCCCACAGCAAACGTTCCAAGGCAGAAAAGTCATGCTGGTCCTCACTGCCTCCGGGAACCCCTTCAAATGCCCCACACCTTTTGGACCTCTCTGCTTTCCTGTGGACTCCATCCTCAAAACCACCGTTTTTCACTCTCGGCAGCCTCCGGAGCAAAAAACGCAAACGTCCAGCCGCTGCTCCCACAGCAAAGGCCCCAGCAGGGAAAAGTCATGCTGGTCCTCACTGCCTCCGGGAACCCCTTCAAATGTCCCATACGTTTTGGCCCTCTCTGTTTTCCTGTGGACTCCATCCTCAAAACCACCGTTTTTCACTCTCGGCATCCGCCGGTGCCAAAAACGCAAACGTCCAGCCGCTGCTCCCACAGCAAAGGCCCCAGCGGGGAAAAGTCATGCTGGTCCTCACTGCCTCCGGGAACCACTTCAAATGCCCCACACCTTTTGGACCTCTCTGCTTTCCTGTGGACTCCATCCTCAAAACCACCGTTATTAACCCTCGGCAGCCTCCGGAGCAAAAAACGCAAACGTCCAGCCGCTGCTCCCACAGCAAAGGCCCCAGCGGGGAAAAGTCATGCTGGTCCTCACTGCCTCCGGGAACCACTTCAAATGCCCCACACCTTTTGGACCTCTCTGATTTTCTGTGGAATCCATCCTCAAAACCACTGTTTTTAACCCTCTGTATTCTCTGTATCAAAAAACGCAAACGTCCAGCCGCTGCTCCCACAGCAAAGGCCCCAGCGGGGAAAAGTCATGCTGGTCCTCACTGCCTCCGGGAACCCCTTCAAATGCACCACACCTTTTGGACCTCTCTGCTTTCCTGTGGAATCCATCCTCAAAACCACCGTTTTTCACTCTCGGCAGCCTCCGGAGCAAAAAACTCAAACATCCAGCCGCTGCACCCACAGCAAAGGCCCAGCGAGGAAAAGTCATGCTGGTCCTCACTGCCTCCGGGAACCCCTTCAAATGCCCCACACCTTTTGGACCTCTCTGCTTTCCTGTGGACTCCATCCTCAAAACCACCGTTTTTCACTCTCGGCAGCCTCCGGAGCAAAAAACGCAGATGTCCAGCCGCTGCTCCCACAGCAAAGGCCCCAGCGGGGAAAAGTCATGCTGGTCCTCAGTGCCTCCGGGAACCCCTTCAAATGCCCCACGCACTTCGGCCCTCTCTGGTTTCTTACAGACTCTATCTTCAAAACCACCGTTTGTCACTCTCGGCAGCCTCCTTTCGTCTGAGATGCAGTCTCTGGCCACAGCGCTGAATGGCCCCTCCTGCAGAGCTCTGTCCTTCCCCAGGAAGTGTTAATGAAAAACCTGTTCGCAAAACCCACTCACAGCTACTCGGTCCGAAATGATCTTACCGCTTTTGCCTCGACACATCAAAATATAAACCGTATACTCTTAAAGGTATACCACCTACCCTTGACTCTACACCCCTGGGCGGGGTGACTCCGAGCCACGCGGATATGCACAGATACTACACAGAACACTACAAACAATGTGCCTCAAAGGTGAGGGAAAACTCTCAGCAAGAAGAATCATGCCGGGATGGAAGTCACTGTCGGGCAAGAAGACCTGCGAGTCACAAGGGCCATGTGAGGAGGGGGGGAGGAGTGGGGGGGGAGGGTTCAACGTGGGAATGAGAGGGAAAAGGGGGAGCCAAGAAAGGAGGAAAGAGGAGACAGCTGGGGGAAAAAAAAAAAGAAGAAAGGGGAGCAGCAGGGAAGAAACAATGAAGGGGGGGCGGGCGAGGTGTGAAGATGGAAAAACAGAAAGAAAGGGAGGTAGAAAGAGAGAGGGGAGACCTGGAACAGGAGAGACAAGACAGGTGGAAAGAGGGGGACAGCGGATGGAGTGGGGGAAAGAAAGGGAGAAATGGGACGGAGGAAAAATGGAGAAAGAAAAGGGGTGATGGGGGGTGAGGAAATGGGGAAGGGGGGACACGGAACACAGATGGTAGGGGGAACTGAGAAAGAAGGGTAGGGAAAAGGGGGGATGCAGGAGAAGGAAAGGGGGAACAAGGGAGAAAGGGGGAGCATGGAACACATTGGGAGAGCGTCATTGAAAAAGAAGGAACGGGGCAACGGGGGGGAAAGGGCAGAGGGAAAGGACGGGGAAAGGGGCAACGGGGAAGAATTAAAGGGGGTACCAAGGATGAAGGGAAAGAGCAAAACAGGAGGCATAGGGGAAAGGAAGGGGGAAAGGGGGACAGTAGTGTGGGGAAGAAAGGGCACGGGGGGTGGGGGGTATAAGGGATAATGAGGGAACAGGGGAGGTAGAACAAAAGGGGAAATAGGGGACATTGGACAGGGGGAAAGAAAGGCAAAGGGGGAAAGGGGCGACAGGGTGGAAGAAAGGGAAAGGAAGGGGGGAACATGGGGTGGGGGAATAAAGGGAAAGAGGGAAAGGTGGGACGGGAGGGAAGAAAGGGGAAAGGGGACAAGGAAAAGAAGGGTAAAGGGGGATGAGGAGAACGGGAAAGAAAGGGAAAAGGGGGGAATGGGGGAACACAGGGAAGAAGGGGGAAAACAGGGAAAGGGGACAGGGAAGGGTGAAGGGGAAATGCAATGAGCGGTCCCATCACCTGAAATACACTATGCCTTATGTCCCTTCTGCTTTCTTTAAAAATACTGAAACGCCATAGACAGACACATACAAGATGCTAACCTGAACCCCTGCTTGATAGTCTCATCATCAGCCCTATAAAGAGTAATTATATCAGCAACTTACACAGTATACAGCAACATTAGTGAAAAACACAAATTTCCATTTTCGGTAAAGTCGGGAATTCATCGAAATGGAATGGAAAAAACAAAAAGCATGCTATTAAACTCTCCCCCGAGGCTTCCCGGAGGCACGGTGGCTCACATGTGCAGCTGACAGAGGTACCGACGTCCTGGAGCTGTGAGCTGGTGGTGTGCGCTGTCAGGAATGGCTGGGAGCGATCCTTCCTCGCCGTGGGGCCCGTCCGCTCCTTGCTGGGGGCAGCCGCCTGTGGAACCCCCTTCTTTTCACTCCTCAGCCAGCTCCAGCAGGCATGCGTGCCCAGGCAGCCCCCGACCCTTGGCACAGCAGGGCCAGCCCCATCCTCAGCCTCACTGGCTGCACCTGAGGCTGCCCCCACTCATCCCCACCTGCAGCCTTTTTAAACCCTTGGCCCCGTCCCACCATCACCTCACTGGTCCCACCTGGGCTGCCCCAGCCCACAGCTGGAGCCCGTCAGGAGCAGGGGCCCTTGCCAAAGCCCCACAGCACATCGCCCCCTCCCCTGCCCCTGTCCCCAGCCACGACCTCTGCACCCAGGGGATGCAAACACATCCAGGGGCACACAAGGGGCAGGAAAAGTTTATTCATTAATGTACGCAAGAAATCCCAGCAGTGAGTTGGCTATAAGGCTCAGTGCCCAAACGCAACAGGACAGAGGGAGAAAAGGCAAGAGAAAAGCAGGAGGAAGGACAGAGGGACATAGAGAAGAGGTGTGAGACAGGGAAGCAGAAAACAGCACGCTGCAAACAAGAGAGGGGTGGGGAGTGGGACAGCCACGTAGAGAGAGGAGAGCGGACAGACTGCGCAAAATAACAGGCATAGAGATGGAGGAACAAATAAGAGCGACAGGGAGCAGGACAGAGGCCAAAGGGACCGGCAGGACAAGAAGACGGAGACAAGACAAGGGGCGGGGAAAATTTCTGCCGTGTCAGGGGGAAAAGAAACATTGGCAAGACATAAAAAATAACACCGGGGATCCGGACAGAGGTAGACATTGAAAGAAAATCTCAAAAGGCAATATGGTACACGAAACATAGACAAAAACTAAAAAATAGGGACAGGGAGATGTAAAAAGAAAGTGAAAAAGAGTGACTGGGTGCAGGAAAGAGAGGGTAGAATGGGGATTTGCAGACAGGTAGACGGCTAGAGGGAGACAAGGACAGAAAATTTTGAAAGCGATGGGATACAAGAATCATACACCAGAATTCAAACCTAGTTACGCAGAGCTGCATGGAGGGAGAGGTAGGAAGACAATTTGAAAAGCGACATAGCACAAGCCACACGGGCAAGAAGTTCAAATTAGTTTGGGGAATCAGAGAGGGAAGGGTAGGAGGGGAAATTAATTTAACTTACTGTTAATCAAATAATGACAAATAGGAACAAACGCAAAATAAAACACCTTCCTGCCACCCCTCCCTCTTTTCCTGGGCGCCTCTTCTCTCCTGACTTCTCTACATCCCAGCCCTGACCAACGCAGGGGACATGGCATGGGGGTTGCGGCTCCTTCCTCCTCAGGCTCTTTTTCTGCTCCAGTGGGGGGTCCCTCCCATGAGGCCGCAGGTCTCGCACAGGCTCTCGGCTTCCTTCAGGCACAGCCACCTGCTCCGGCCTCGGGTCCTCCACGCGCCGCAGGGGCACGTTGGCTCCACCCTGGACCTCCCTGGACTGCAGGGGAACAGCCTGCCTCACCATGGTCTTCACCACAGGCTGCAGGAGAACCTCTGCTCTGCTTCCTACCAGCGCTGCCGATGGGCTCAGCTTTAACCAGCAGCACATCCGTCTCAGCATGGGAACTGGCTGTGCCCAACATGGGAACAACACCCGGTGTCTTCTCACAGAACCCACCCCTGCAGCCCCCGCCCCAGCTAACGACACCTCGCATGGTAAACCCAATGCAACAGCGATGGGCTACAGGCCAGGAAGAAGGAAGCAACAGGAAACCATGCTGACAGAGATGAAAAAAAACAAAACAAAAAACACACAAAACAAAAAAGAGCAATGAGCCACAAGGCAGAGAAGAAGGAATTAAAAAGGGGGGCAGTGAGGTAGACAGAGATAAACTGAAACATACCAAAAAACCTCGATGAGCTGAAGGGGAGAGACAGAGCAATTAAAGAATGGGGACGGGGAGCCAGGCAGAGAGAGAACAATAAAGGTAAAAACAGACTGTGGGACACATATTTTATATTCTAAAATCCTTTATGTAATAGAGGAGGTTTTTTGTAGAGTAGATTTTTATTTTGAACACCTTCGCTATACGCAAACAAATAGTCATATGTCAATAGATAGTAAAATGAGAGGGTTTTCTCTATTTCAATTGGCTCCCACCCATGTTTCCAGATTGTAACGTTTTCTAATGTCCCCTATGAATCTCCCTCTTCTGAGGCATACAACCCCAACAATGGACCTTGGGCTGCCGTAAATGGCATCATCCTATTTCAGCGTATTACCAAATAGGCCAGAAGAAAGAGGAAGGATTCAGGTGGACATGCGGCACCTCCTTTAAAGATGAGAAGTATTTGAAGACTTCAAATGAGTGTTGATCCATCTGAAGAAATTTTGCAGCCATTGTTAGTGTGGCAGTAAAGCTGCTGTCTGTTCTCGGGAAAGGGCTTGTTCCTCCCCCTTTCCCTTCAGGTGGAAATGTATGCGTGTGATTCTATACTAAAAAATAAAAAAATAATAAGGAGGAGAGGGGAAAGGGGGGACGGAACAGTGCAGAACAAAAAGGAGAAAAAGTGGGACAGGGGAAAAACAAAAAGGGGGGGAAGAGGGAAAAAAGGAAAGGGGGGAAGGGAAAGTAGAAACACTGGGAGAGAAAGAGGGGACGGGCAAGGCGTAAAGATGGAAAAACAGGAACAACAGTTAGGAGGTGGAGGCCGGAAGGTGGAGGCCAGGAGATAGAGGCCGGAAGGTGGAGGCCAAGAGATAGAGGCCGGAAGGTGGAGGCCGGAGGCCAGAAAGTAAAAGCCGGAAAGTGGAGGCCAGAGGACGAAAAGTGGAGGCCAGAGGATGAAAAGTGGAGGCCGGAAAGGGGAGGCCAGAGGCCCAAAAAGTGGAGGCCCAAAAGTGGAGGCCCAAAAAGTGGAGGCCCAAAAAGTGGAGGCCCAAAAAGTGGAGGCCCAAAAAGTGGAGGCCCAAAAAGTGGAGGCCCAAAAAGTGGAGGCCCAAAAAGTGGAGGCCCAAAAGTGGAGGCCCAAAAGTGGAGGCCCAAAAGTGGAGGCCCAAAAGTGGAGGCCCAAAAGTGGAGGCCCAAAAGTGGAGGCCAAAAAGTGGAGGCCAAAAAGTGGAGGCCAAAAAGTGGAGGCCAAAAAGTGGAGGCCAAAAAGTGGAGGCCAGAGGCCAAACAAAAAAATTTTGTAATTTTCATAATTCATTGCCTCAAAACCACCGTTTTTAACCCTCTGTAGTCTCTGTATCAAAAAAAGCAAACGTCCAGCCGCTGCTCCCACAGCAAAGGTTCCAAGGCGGAAAAGTCATGCTGGTCCTCACTGCCTCCGGGAACCCCTTCAAATGCCCCACACCTTTTGGACCTCTCTGCTTTCCTGTGGACTCCACCCTCAAAACCACCGTTTTTCACTCTCGGCAGCCTCCGGAGCAAAAAACGCAAACGTCCAGCCGCTGCTCCCACAGCAAAGGCCCCAGCAGGGAAAAGTCATGCTGGTCCTCACTGCCTCCGGGAACCCCTTCAAATGCCCCACACCTTTTGGACCTCTCTGCTTTCCTGGGGACTCCATCCTCAAAACCACCGTTTTTCACTCTCGGCAGCCTCCGGAGCAAAAAACGCAAACGTCCAGCCGCTGCTCCCACAGCAAAGGTTCCAAAGCGGAAAAGTCATGCTGGTCCTCACTGCCTCCGGGAACCCCTTCAAATGCCCCACACCTTTTGCACCTCTCTGCTTTCCTGTGGACTCCATCCTCAAAACCACCGTTTTTCACTCTCGGCAGCCTCCGGAGCAAAAAACGAAAACGTCCAGCCGCTGCCTCCACAGCAAAGGCCCAAGCGGGGAAAAGTCATGCTGGTCCTCACTGCCTCCAGGAACCCCTTCAAATGCCCCACACCTTTTGGACCTCTCTGCTTTCCTGTGGACTCCATCCTCAAAACCACTGTTTTTCACTCTCAGCAGCCTCCGGAGCAAAAAACGCAAACGTCCAGCCGCTGCTCCCACAGCAAAGGCCCCAGCGGGGAAAAGTCATGCTGGTCCTCACTGCCTCCGGGAACCCCTTCAAATGCCCCACACCTTTTGGACCTCTCTGCTTTCCTGTGGACTCCATCCTCAAAACCACTGTTTTTCACTCTCGGCAGCCTCCGGAGCAAAAAACGCAAACGTCCAGCCGCTGCTCCCACAGCAAAGGCTCCAGCGGGGAAAAGTCATGCTGGTCCTCACTGCCTCCGGGAACCCCTTCAAATGCCCCACACCTTTTGGACCTCTCTGCTTTCCTGTGGACTCCATCCTCAAAACCACCGTTTTTCACTCTCGTCAGCCTCCGGAGCAAAAAACACAAACGTCCAGCCGCTGCTCCCACAGCAAAGGTCCCAGCGGGGAAAAGTCATGCTGGTCCTCACTGCCTCCGGGAACCCCTTCAAATGCCCCACACCTTTTGGACCTCTCTGCTTTCCTGTGGACTCCATCCTCAAAACCACCGTTTTTCACTCTCGGCATCCGCCGGAGCAAAAAACGCTAACGTCCAGCCGCTGCTCCCACAGCAAAGGTTCCAAGGCGGAAAAGTCATGCTGGTCCTCACTGCCTCCGGGAACCCCTTCAAATGCCCCATACCTTTTGGACCTCTCTGTTTTCCTGTGGACTCCATCCTCAAAACCACCGTTTTTCACTCTCGGCATCCGCCGGATCAAAAAACGCAAACGTCCAGCCGCTGCTCCCACAGCAAAGGCCCCAGCGGGGAAAAGTCATGCTGGTCCTCACTGCCTCCGGGAACCCCTTCAAATGCCCCACACCTTTTGGACCTCTCTGCTTTCCTGTGGACTCCATCCTCAAAACCACCGTTTTTCACCCTCGGCAGCCTCCCGAGCAAAAAACGCAAACGTCCAGCCGCTGCTCCCACAGCAAAGGCCCCAGCAGGGAAAAGTCATGCTGGTCCTCACTGCCTCCGGGAACCCCTTCAAATGCCCCACACCTTTTGGACCTCTCTGCTTTCCTGGGGACTCCATCCTCAAAACTACCGTTTTTCACTCTCGGCAGCCTCCGGAGCAAAAAACGCAAACGTCCAGCCGCTGCTCCCACAGCAAAGGTTCCAAAGCGGAAAAGTCATGCTGGTCCTCACTGCCTCCGGGAACCCCTTCAAATACCCCACACCTTTTGCACCTCTCTGCTTTCCTGTGGACTCCATCCTCAAAACCACCGTTTTTCACTCTCGGCAGCCTCCGGAGCAAAAAACGAAAACGTCCAGCCGCTGCCTCCACAGCAAAGGCCCAAGCGGGGAAAAGTCATGCTGGTCCTCACTGCCTCCAGGAACCCCTTCAAATGCCCCACACCTTTTGGACCTCTCTGCTTTCCTGTGGACTCCATCCTCAAAACCACCGTTTTTAACACTCGGTAGTCTGTGTAGCAAAAAACGCAAACGTCCAGCCGCTGCTCCCACAGCGAAGGCCCCAGCAGGGAAAAGTCATGCTGGTCCTCACTGCCTCCGGGAACCCCTTCAAATGCCCCACACCTTTTGGACCTCTCTGCTTTCCTGTGGACTCCATCCTCAAAACCACCGTTTTTCACTCTCGGCAGCCTCCGGAGCAAAAAACGCAAATGTCCAGCCGCTGCTCCCACAGCAAAGGCCCCAGCGGGGAAAAGTCATGCTGGTCCTCACTACCTCCAGGAACCCCTTCAAATGCCTCACACCTTTTGGACCTCTCTGCTTTCCTGTGGACTCCATCCTCAAAACCACCGTTTTTCACTCTCGGCAGCCTCCGGAGCAAAAAACGCAAACATCCAGCCGCTGCTCCCACAGCAAAGGCCCCAGCGGGGAAAAGTCATGCTGGTCCTCACTACCTCCAGGAACCCCTTCAAATGCCTCACACCTTTTGGACCTCTCTGCTTTCCTGTGGACTCCATCCTCAAAACCACCGTTTTTCACTCTCGGCAGCCTCCGGAGCAAAAAACGCAAACGTCCAGCCGCTGCTCCCACAGCAAAGGTTCCAAGGCGGAAAAGTCATGCTGGTCCTCACTGCCTCCGGGAACCCCTTCAAATGCCCCACACCTTTTGGACCTCTCTGCTTTCCTGTGGACTCCATCCTCAAAACCACTGTTTTTCACTCTCGTCAGCCTCCGGAGCAAAAAACGCAAACGTCCAGCCGCTGCTCCCACAGCAAAGGTCCCAGCGGGGAAAAGTCATGCTGGTCCTCACTGCCTCCGGGAACCCCTTCAAATGCCCCACACCTTTTGGACCTCTCTGCTTTCCTGTGGACTCCATCCTCAAAACCACCGTTTTTCACTCTCGGCATCCGCCGGAGCAAAAAACGCTAACGTCCAGCCGCTGCTCCCACAGCAAAGGTTCCAAGGCGGAAAAGTCATGCTGGTCCTCACTGCCTCCGGGAACCCCTTCAAATGCCCCACACCTTTTGGACCTCTCTGCTTTCCTGTGGACTCCATCCTCAAAACCACCGTTTTTAACCCTCGGTAGTCTCTGTAGCAAAAAACGCAAACGTCCAGCCGCTGCTCCCACAGCGAAGGCCCCAGCAGGGAAAAGTCATGCTGGTCCTCACTGCCTCCGGGAACCCCTTCAAATGCCCCACACCTTTTGGACCTCTCTGCTTTCCTGTGGACTCCATCCTCAAAACCACCGTTTTTCACTCTCGGCAGCCTCCGGAGCAAAAAACGCAAATGTCCAGCCGCTGCTCCCACAGCAAAGGCCCCAGCGGGGAAAAGTCATGCTGGTCCTCACTACCTCCGGGAACCCCTTCAAATGCCTCACACCTTTTGGACCTCTCTGTTTTCCTGTGGAATCCATCCTCAAAACCACCGTTTTTCACTCTCAGCAGCCTCCGGAGCAAAAAACGCAAACATCCAGCCGCTGCTCCCACAGCAAAGGCCCCAGCGGGGAAAAGTCATGCTGGTCCTCACTGCCTCCGGGAACCCCTTCAAATGCCCCATACCTTTTGGACCTCTCTGCTTTCCTGTGGACTCCATCCTCAAAACCACCGTTTTTCACCCTCGGCAGCCTCCCGAGCAAAAAACGCAAACGTCCAGCCGCTGCTCCCACAGCAAAGGCCCCAGCAGGGAAAAGTCATGCTGGTCCTCACTGCCTCCGGGAACCCCTTCAAATGCCCCACACCTTTTGGACCTCTCTGCTTTCCTGGGGACTCCATCCTCAAAACTACCGTTTTTCACTCTCGGCAGCCTCCGGAGCAAAAAACGCAAACGTCCAGCCGCTGCTCCCACAGCAAAGGTTCCAAAGCGGAAAAGTCATGCTGGTCCTCACTGCCTCCGGGAACCCCTTCAAATACCCCACACCTTTTGCACCTCTCTGCTTTCCTGTGGACTCCATCCTCAAAACCACCGTTTTTCACTCTCGGCAGCCTCCGGAGCAAAAAACGAAAACGTCCAGCCGCTGCCTCCACAGCAAAGGCCCAAGCGGGGAAAAGTCATGCTGGTCCTCACTGCCTCCAGGAACCCCTTCAAATGCCCCACACCTTTTGGACCTCTCTGCTTTCCTGTGGACTCCATCCTCAAAACCACCGTTTTTAACACTCGGTAGTCTGTGTAGCAAAAAACGCAAACGTCCAGCCGCTGCTCCCACAGCGAAGGCCCCAGCAGGGAAAAGTCATGCTGGTCATCACTGCCTCCGGGAACCCCTTCAAATGCCCCACACCTTTTGGACCTCTCTGCTTTCCTGTGGACTCCATCCTCAAAACCACCGTTTTTCACTCTCGGCAGCCTCCGGAGCAAAAAACGCAAATGTCCAGCCGCTGCTCCCACAGCAAAGGCCCCAGCGGGGAAAAGTCATGCTGGTCCTCACTACCTCCAGGAACCCCTTCAAATGCCTCACACCTTTTGGACCTCTCTGCTTTCCTGTGGACTCCATCCTCAAAACCACCGTTTTTCACTCTCGGCAGCCTCCGGAGCAAAAAACGCAAACATCCAGCCGCTGCTCCCACAGCAAAGGCCCCAGCGGGGAAAAGTCATGCTGGTCCTCACTACCTCCAGGAACCCCTTCAAATGCCTCACACCTTTTGGACCTCTCTGCTTTCCTGTGGACTCCATCCTCAAAACCACCGTTTTTCACTCTCGGCAGCCTCCGGAGCAAAAAACGCAAACGTCCAGCCGCTGCTCCCACAGCAAAGGTTCCAAGGCGGAAAAGTCATGCTGGTCCTCACTGCCTCCGGGAACCCCTTCAAATGCCCCACACCTTTTGGACCTCTCTGCTTTCCTGTGGACTCCATCCTCAAAACCACTGTTTTTCACTCTCGTCAGCCTCCGGAGCAAAAAACGCAAACGTCCAGCCGCTGCTCCCACAGCAAAGGTCCCAGCGGGGAAAAGTCATGCTGGTCCTCACTGCCTCCGGGAACCCCTTCAAATGCCC
This sequence comes from Vanellus vanellus, assembly GCF_965231255.1. Lineage (NCBI taxonomy): Eukaryota > Metazoa > Chordata > Aves > Charadriiformes > Charadriidae > Vanellus > Vanellus vanellus. Next base: position 45,605 of record NW_028128341.1, read on the forward strand.
CACACCTTTTGGACCTCTCTGCTTTCCTGTGGACTCCATCCTCAAAACCACCGTTTTTCACTCTCGGCATCCGCCGGAGCAAAAAACGCTAACGTCCAGCCGCTGCTCCCACAGCAAAGGTTCCAAGGCGGAAAAGTCATGCTGGTCCTCACTGCCTCCGGGAACCCCTTCAAATGCCCCATACCTTTTGGACCTCTCTGTTTTCCTGTGGACTCCATCCTCAAAACCACCGTTTTTCACTCTCGGCAGCCTCCGGAGCAAAAAACGCAAACGTCCAGCCGCTGCTCCCACAGCAAAGGCCCCAGCAGGGAAAAGTCATGCTGGTCCTCACTGCCTCCGGGAACCCCTTCAAATGCCCCACACCTTTTGGACCTCTCTGCTTTCCTGTGGACTCCATCCTCAAAACCACCGTTTTTAACCCTCGGTAGTCTCTGTAGCAAAAAACGCAAACGTCCAGCCGCTGCTCCCACAGCGAAGGCCCCAGCAGGGAAAAGTCATGCTGGTCCTCACTGCCTCCGGGAACCCCTTCAAATGCCCCACACCTTTTGGACCTCTCTGCTTTCCTGTGGACTCCATCCTCAAAACCACCGTTTTTCACTCTCGGCAGCCTCCGGAGCAAAAAACGCAAATGTCCAGCCGCTGCTCCCACAGCAAAGGCCCCAGCGGGGAAAAGTCATGCTGGTCCTCACTGCCTCTTGGAAACCCTTCAAATGCCCCACACTTTTTGGACCTCTCTGCTTTCCTGTGGACTCCATCCTCAAAACCACCGTTTTTCACTCTCGATAGCCTCCGGAGCAAAAAACGCAAACGTCCAGCCGCTGCTCCCACAGCAAAGGCCCCAGCGGGGAAAAGTCATGCTGGTCCTCACTACCTCCGGGAACCCCTTCAAATGCCCCACACCTTTTGGACCTCTCTGCTTTCCTGTGGACTCCATCCTCAAAACCACCGTTTTTCACTCTCGGCAGCCTCCGGAGCAAAAAACGCAAACGTCCAGCCGCTGCTCCCACAGCAAAGGCCACAGCGGGGAAAAGTCATGCTGGTCCTCACTGCCTCCGGGAACCCCTTCAAATGCCCCACACCTTTTGGACCTCTCTGATTTCCTGTGGACTCCATCCTCAAAACCACCGTTTTTCACTCTCGGCAGCCTCCGGAGCAAAAAACGCAAACGTCCAGCCGCTGCTCCCACAGCAAAGGCCACAGCGGGGAAAAGTCATGCTGGTCCTCACTGCCTCCGGGAACCCCTTCAAATGCCCCACACCTTTTGGACCTCTCTGCTTTCCTGTGGACTCCATCCTCAAAACCACCGTTTTTCACTCTCGGCATCCGCCGGAGCAAAAAACGCAAACGTCCAGCCGCTGCTCCCACAGCAAAGGTTCCAAGGCGGAAAAGTCATGCTGGTCCTCACTGCCTCCGGGAACCCCTTCAAATGCCCCACACCTTTTGGACCTCTCTGCTTTCCTGTGGACTCCATCCTCAAAACCACCGTTTTTCACTCTCGGCAGCCTCCGGAGCAAAAAACGCAAACGTCCAGCCGCTGCTCCCACAGCAAAGGCCCCAGCGGGGAAAAGTCATGCTGGTCCTCACTGCCTCCAGGAACCCCTTCAAATGCCCCACACCTTTTGGACCTCTCTGCTTTCCTGTGGACTCCATCCTCAAAACCACCGTTTTTAAACCTCGGCAGCCTCCTAAGCAAAAAGCGCAAACGTCCAGCCCCTGCTCCCACAGCAAAGGCCCCAGCGGGGAAAAGTCATGCTGGTCCTCACTGCCTCCAGGAACCCCTTCAAATGCCCCACACCTTTTGGACCTCTCTGCTTTCCTGTGGACTCCATCCTCAAAACCACCGTTTTTCACTCTCGGCAGCCTCCGGAGCAAAAAACGCAAACGTCCAGCCGCTGCTCCCACAGCAAAGCCCCAGCGGGGAAAAGTCATGCTGGTCCTCACTGCCTCCGGGAACCCCTTCAAATGCCCCACATTTTTTGGACCTCTCTGCTTTCCTGTGGACTCCATCCTCAAAACCACCGTTTTTAACCCTCGGTAGTCTCTGTAGCAAAAAACGCAAGCGTCCAGCCGCTGCTCCCACAGCAAAGGCCCCAGCGGGGAAAAGTCATGCTGGTCCTCACTGCCTCCGGGAACCCCTTCAAATGCCCCACAGCTTTTGGACCTCTCTGCTTTCCTGTGGACTCCATCCTCAAAACCACCGTTTTTCACCCTGAGCAGCCTCCAGAGCAAAAAATGCAAACGTCCAGCCGCTGCTACCAAAGCAAAGGCCCCAGCGGGGAAAAGTCATGCTGGTCCTCACTGCCTCCGGGAACCCCTTCAAATGCCCCACACCTGTTTGACCTCTCTGCTTTCCTGTGGACTCCATCCTCAAAACCACTGTTTTTCAATCTCGGCAGCCTCCGGAGCAAAAAAAGCAGATGTCCAGCCGCTGCTCCCACAGCAAAGGCCCCAGCGGGGAAAAGGCATGCTGGTCCTCACTGCCTCCAGGAACCCCTTCAAATGCCCCACACCTTTTGGACCTCTCTGTTTTCCTGTGGAATCCATCCTCAAAACCACCGTTTTGCACTCTCGGCAGCCTCCGGAGCAAAAAACGCAAACGTCCAGCCGCTGCTCCCACAGCAAAGGTTCCAAAGCGGAAAAGTCATGCTGGTACTCACTGTATCCGGGAACCCCTTCAAATGCCCCACACCTTTTGGACCTCTCTGCTTTCCTGTGGACTCCATCCACAAAACCACAGTTTTTCACTCTCGGCAGCCTCCGGGGCAGAAAACGCAAACGTCCAGCCGCTGCTACCACAGCAAAGGCTCCAGCGGGGAAAAGTCATGCTGGTCCTCACTGCCTCTTGGAAACCCTTCAAATGCCCCACACTTTTTGGACCTCTCTGCTTTCCTGTGGACTCCATCCTCAAAACCACCGTTTTTCACTCTCGATAGCCTCCGGAGCAAAAAACGCAAACGTCCAGCCGCTGCTCCCACAGCAAAGGCCCCAGCGGGGAAAAGTCATGCTGGTCCTCACTGCCTCCGGGAACCCCTTCAAATGCCCCACACCTTTTGGACCTCTCTGCTTTCCTGTGGACTCCATCCTCAAAACCACCGTTTTTCACTCTCGGCAGCCTCCGGAGCAAAAAACGCAAACGTCCAGCCGCTGCTCCCACAGCAAAGGCCACAGCGGGGAAAAGTCATGCTGGTCCTCACTGCCTCCGGGAACCCCTTCAAATGCCCCACACCTTTTGGACCTCTCTGATTTCCTGTGGACTCCATCCTCAAAACCACCGTTTTTCACTCTCGGCAGCCTCCGGAGCAAAAAACGCAAACGTCCAGCCGCTGCTCCCACAGCAAAGGCCACAGCGGGGAAAAGTCATGCTGGTCCTCACTGCCTCCGGGAACCCCTTCAAATGCCCCACACCTTTTGGACCTCTCTGCTTTCCTGTGGACTCCATCCTCAAAACCACCGTTTTTCACTCTCGGCATCCGCCGGAGCAAAAAACGCAAACGTCCAGCCGCTGCTCCCACAGCAAAGGTTCCAAGGCGGAAAAGTCATGCTGGTCCTCACTGCCTCCGGGAACCCCTTCAAATGCCCCACACCTTTTGGACCTCTCTGCTTTCCTGTGGACTCCATCCTCAAAACCACCGTTTTTCACTCTCGGCAGCCTCCGGAGCAAAAAACGCAAACGTCCAGCCGCTGCTCCCACAGCAAAGGCCCCAGCGGGGAAAAGTCATGCTGGTCCTCACTGCCTCCAGGAACCCCTTCAAATGCCCCACACCTTTTGGACCTCTCTGCTTTCCTGTGGACTCCATCCTCAAAACCACCGTTTTTAAACCTCGGCAGCCTCCTAAGCAAAAAGCGCAAACGTCCAGCCCCTGCTCCCACAGCAAAGGCCCCAGCGGGGAAAAGTCATGCTGGTCCTCACTGCCTCCAGGAACCCCTTCAAATGCCCCACACCTTTTGGACCTCTCTGCTTTCCTGTGGACTCCATCCTCAAAACCACCGTTTTTCACTCTCGGCAGCCTCCGGAGCAAAAAACGCAAACGTCCAGCCGCTGCTCCCACAGCAAAGCCCCAGCGGGGAAAAGTCATGCTGGTCCTCACTGCCTCCGGGAACCCCTTCAAATGCCCCACATTTTTTGGACCTCTCTGCTTTCCTGTGGACTCCATCCTCAAAACCACCGTTTTTAACCCTCGGTAGTCTCTGTAGCAAAAAACGCAAGCGTCCAGCCGCTGCTCCCACAGCAAAGGCCCCAGCGGGGAAAAGTCATGCTGGTCCTCACTGCCTCCGGGAACCCCTTCAAATGCCCCACAGCTTTTGGACCTCTCTGCTTTCCTGTGGACTCCATCCTCAAAACCACCGTTTTTCACCCTGAGCAGCCTCCAGAGCAAAAAATGCAAACGTCCAGCCGCTGCTACCAAAGCAAAGGCCCCAGCGGGGAAAAGTCATGCTGGTCCTCACTGCCTCCGGGAACCCCTTCAAATGCCCCACACCTGTTTGACCTCTCTGCTTTCCTGTGGACTCCATCCTCAAAACCACTGTTTTTCAATCTCGGCAGCCTCCGGAGCAAAAAAAGCAGATGTCCAGCCGCTGCTCCCACAGCAAAGGCCCCAGCGGGGAAAAGGCATGCTGGTCCTCACTGCCTCCAGGAACCCCTTCAAATGCCCCACACCTTTTGGACCTCTCTGTTTTCCTGTGGAATCCATCCTCAAAACCACCGTTTTGCACTCTCGGCAGCCTCCGGAGCAAAAAACGCAAACGTCCAGCCGCTGCTCCCACAGCAAAGGTTCCAAAGCGGAAAAGTCATGCTGGTACTCACTGTATCCGGGAACCCCTTCAAATGCCCCACACCTTTTGGACCTCTCTGCTTTCCTGTGGACTCCATCCACAAAACCACAGTTTTTCACTCTCGGCAGCCTCCGGGGCAGAAAACGCAAACGTCCAGCCGCTGCTACCACAGCAAAGGCTCCAGCGGGGAAAAGTCATGCTGGTCCTCACTGCCTCCGGGAACCCCTTCAAATGCCCCACACCTTTCGGACCTCTCTGCTTTCCTGTGGACTCCATCCTCAAAACCACCGTTTTTCACTCTTGGCATCCGCCGGAGCAAAAAACGCAAACGTCCAGCCGCTGCTCCCACAGCAAAGGTTCCAAGGCGGAAAAGTCATGCTGGTCCTCACTGCCTCCGGGAACCCCTTCAAATGCCCCACACCTTTTGGACCTCTCTGCTTTCCTGTGGACTCCATCCTCAAAACCACCGTTTTTCACTCTCGGCAGCCTCCGGAGCAAAAAACGCAAACGTCCAGCCGCTGCTTCCACTGGAAAGGCCCCAGGGGGGAAAAGTCATGCTGGTCCTCACTGCCCCCAGGAACCCCTTCAAATGCCCCACACCTTTTGGACCTCTCTGCTTTCCTGTGGACTCCATCCTCAAAACCACCGTTTTTCACTCTCGGCAGCCTCCGGAGCAAAAAACGCAAACGTCCAGCCGCTGCTTCCACAGCAAAGGCCCCAGCGGGGAAAAGTCATGCTGGTCCTCACTGCCTCCAGGAACCCCTTCAAATGCCCCACACCTTTTGGACCTCTCTGCTTTCCTGTGGACTCCATCCTCAAAACCACCGTTTTTCACTCTCAGCAGCCTCCAGAGCAAAAAACGCAAACGTCCAGCCGCTGCTCCCACAGCAAAGGCCCCAGCGGGGAAAAGTCATGCTGGTCCTCACTGCCTCCGGGAACCCCTTCAAATGCCCCACACCTTTTGGACCTCTCTGCTTTCCTGTGGACTCCATCCTCAAAACCACCTTTTTTTACTCTCGGCAGCCTCCGGAGCAAAAAACGAAAACGTCCAGCCGCTGCTCCCCCAGCAACGGCCCCAGCGGGGAAAAGTCATGTTGGTCCTCACTGCCTCCGGGAACCCCTTCAAATGCCCCACACCTTTTGGACCTCTCTGCTTTCCTGTGGACTCCATCCTCAAAACCACCGTTTTTCACTCTCGGCAGCCTCCGGAGCAAAAAACGCAAACGTCCAGCCGCTGCTCCCACAGCAAAGGCCCCAGCGGGGAAAAGTCATGCTGGTCCTCACTACCTCCGGGAACCCCTTCAAATGCCCCACACCTTTTGGACCTCTCTGCTTTCCTGTGGACTCCATCCTCAAAACCACCGTTTTTCACTCTCGGCAGCCTCCGGAGCAAAAAACGCAAACATCCAGCCGCTGCTCCCACAGCAAAGGCCCCAGCGGGGAAAAGTCATGCTGGTCCTCACTGCCTCCGGGAACCCCTTCAAATGCCCCACACCTTTTGGACCTCTCTGCTTTCCTCTGGACTCCATCCTCAAAACCACCGTTTTTCACTCTCGGCATCCGCCGGAGCAAAAAACGTAAACGTCCAGCCGCTGCTCCCACAGCAAAGGCCCCAGCGGGGAAAAGTCATGCTGGTTCTCACTGCTTCCGGGAACCCCTTCAAATGCCCCACACCTTTTGGACCTCTCTGCTTTCCTGTGGACTCCATCCTCAAAACCACCGTTTTTCACTCTCGGCATCCGCCGGAGCAAAAAACGCAAACGTCCAGCCGCTGGTCCCACAGCAAAGGCCCCAGCAGGGAAAAGTCATGCTGGTCCTCACTGCCTCCGGGAACCCCTTCAAATGCCCCACACCTTTTGGACCTCTCTGCTTTCCTGTGGACTCCATCCTCAAAACCACCGTTTTATTACTATTGGCATCCGCCAGAGCAAAAAACGCAAAAGTCCAGCCGCTGCTCCCACAGCAAAGGTTCCAAGGCTGAAAAGTCATGCTGGTCCTCACTGCCTCCGGGAACCCCTTCAAATGCCCCACACCTTTTGGACCTCTCTGCTTTCCTGTGGACTCCATCCTCAAAACCACCGTTTTTCACTCTCGGCAGCCTCCGGAGCAAAAAACGCAAACGTCCAGCCGCTGCTCCCACAGCAAAGGCCCCAGCGGGAAAAAGTCATGCTGGTCCTCACTGGCTCGGGGAACCCCTTCAAATGCCCCACACCTTTTGGACCTCTCTGCTTTCCTGTGGACTCCATCCTCAAAACCACCGTTTTTAACCCTCGGCAGCCTCCGGAGCAAAAAACGCAAACGTCCAGCCGCTGCTCCCACAGCAAAGGCCCCAGCGGGGAAAAGTCATGCTGGTCCTCACTGCCTCTGGGAACCCCTTCAAATGCCCCACACCTTTTGGACCTCTCTGCTTTCCTGTGGACTCCATCCTCAAAACCACCGTTTTTCACTCTCGGTAGTCTCTGTAGCAAAAAACGCAAACGTCCAGCCGCTGCTCCCACAGCAAAGGCCCCAGCGGGGAAAGGTCATGCTGGTCCTCACTGCCTCCGGGAACCCCTTCAAATGCCCCACACCTTTTGGACCTCTCTGCTTTCCTGTGGACTCCATCCTCAAAACCACCGTTTTTCACTCTCGGTAGTCTCTGGAGCAAAAAACGCAAACGTCCAGCCGCTGCTCCCACAGCAAAGGCCCCAGCGGGGAAAAGTCATGCTGGTCCTCACTGCCTCCGGGAACCCCTTCAAATACCCCACACCTTTTGCACCTCTCTGCTTTCCTGTGGAATCCATCCTCAAAACCATCGTTATTAACCCTCGGTAGTCTCTGTAGCAGAAAACGCAAACGTCCAGCCGCTGCTCCCACAGCAAAGGTTCCAAGGCGGAAAAGTCATGCTGGTCCTCACTGCCTCTGGGAACCCCTTCAAATGCCCCACACCTTTTGGACCTCTATGCTTTCCTGTGGAGTCCATGTTCAAAACCACCGTTTTTCACCCTCAGTAGCCTCCGGAGCAAAAAATGCAAACGTCCAGCCGCTGCTCCCACAGCAAAGGCCCCAGTGGGGAAAAGTCATGCTGGTCCTCACTGCCTCCGGGAACCCCTTCAAATGCCCCACACCTTTTGGACCTCTCTGCTTCCCTGTGGACTAGAACCTCAAAAGCACCATTTTTCACTCTCGGCAGCCTCCGGAGCAAAAAACGCAAACGTCCAGCCGCTGCTCCCACAGCAAAGGAGCCAGGGGGGAAAAGTCATGCTGGTCCTCACTGCCTCCGGGAACCCCTTCAAATGCCCCACACCTTTTGGACCTCTCTGCTTTCCTGTGGACTTTAACCTCAAAAGCGCCATTTTTCACTTTCGTCAGACTCCGGAGCAAAAACCGCAAACGTCCGGCCGCTGCTCCCACAGCAAAGGAGCCAGGGGGGAAAAGTCATGCTGGTCCTCACTGCCTCCGGGAACCCCTTCAAATGCCCCACACCTTTTGGACCTCTCTGCTTTCCTGTGGACTATAACCTCAAAAGCACCATTTTTCACTCTCTGCACACTCCGGAGCAAAAATCGCAAACGTCCAGCCGCTGCTCCCACAGCAAAGGAGCCAGGGGGGAAAAGTCATGCTGGTCCTCACTGCCTCCGGGAACCCCTTCAAATGCCCCACACCTTTTGGACCTCTCTGCTTTCCTGTGGACTATAACCTCAAAACCGCCATTTTTTACTCTCGGCACACTCCGGAGCAAAAAACGCAAATGTCCAGCCACTGCTCCCACAGCAAAGGAGCCAGGGGGGAAAAGTCATGCTGGTCCTCACTGCCTCCGGGAACCCCTTCAAATGCCCCACACCTTTTGGACCTCTCTGCTTTCCTGTGGACTAGAACCTCAAAACCAGCATTTTTCACTCTCGTCAGCCTCCGGAGCAAAAAACGCAAACGTCCAGCCGCTGCTCCCACAGCAAAGGAGCCAGGGGGGAAAAGTCATGCTGGTCCTCACTGCCTCCGGGAACCCCTTCAAATGCCCCACACCTTTTGGACCTCTCTGCTTTCCTGTGGACTAGAACCTCAAAAGCACTATTTTTCACTCTCGGCACACTCCGGAGCAAAAAACGCAAACGTCCAGCCGCTGCTCCCACAGCAAAGGAGCCAGGGGGGAAAAGTCATGCTGGTCCTCACTGCCTGCGGGAACCCCTTCAAATGCCCCACACCTTTTGGACCTCTCTGCTTTCCTGTGGACTAGAACCTCAAAACCGCCATTTTTCACGCTCGGTACACTCCGCAGCAAAAAACGCAAACGTCCAGCCGCTGCTCCCACAGCAAAGGAGCCAGGGGGGAAAAGTCATGCTGGTCCTCACTGGCTCGGGGAACCCCTTCAAATGCCCCACACCTTTTGGACCTCTCTGCTTTCCTGTGGACTCCATCCTCAAAACCACCGTTTTTAACCCTCGGCAGCCTCCGGAGCAAAAAACGCAAACGTCCAGCCGCTGCTCCCACAGCAAAGTCCCCAGCGGGGAAAAGTCATGCTGGTCCTCACTGCCTCTGGGAACCCCTTCAAATGCCCCACACCTTTTGGACCTCTCTGCTTTCCTGTGGACTCCATCCTCAAAACCACCGTTTTTCACTCTCGGTAGTCTCTGTAGCAAAAAACGCAAACGTCCAGCCGCTGCTCCCACAGCGAAGGCCCCAGCGGGGAAAGGTCATGCTGGTCCTCACTGCCTCCGGGAACCCCTTCAAATGCCCCACACCTTTTGGACCTCTCTGCTTTCCTGTGGACTAGAACCTCAAAACCGCCATTTTTCACTCTCGGCACACTCCGGAGGAAAAAACGCAAACGTCCAGCCGCTGCTCCCACAGCAAAGGAGCCAGGGGGGAAAAGTCATGCTGGTCCTCACTGCCTCCGGGAACCCCTTCAAATGCCCCACACCTTTTGCACCTCTCTGCTTTCCTGTGGAATCCATCCTCAAAACCATCGTTATTAACCCTCGGTAGTCTCTGTAGCAGAAAACGCAAACATCCAGCCGCTGCTCCCACAGCAAAGGTTCCAAGGCGGAAAAGTCATGCTGGTCCTCACTGCCTCCAGGAATCCCTTCAAATGCCCCACACCTTTTGGACCTCTCTGCTTTCCTGTGGACTAGAACCTCAAAAGCACCATTTTTCACTCTCGGCAGCCTCCGGAGCAAAAAACGCAAACGTCCGGCCGCTGCTCCCACAGCAAAGGAGCCAGGGGGGAAAAGTCATGCTGGTCCTCACTGCCTCCGGGAACCCCTTCAAATGCCCCACACCTTTTGGACCTCTCTGCTTTCCTGTGGACTATAACCTCAAAAGCACCATTTTTCACTCTCTGCACACTCCGGAGCAAAAATCGCAAACGTCCAGCCGCTGCTCCCACAGCAAAGGAGCCAGGGGGGAAAAGTCATGCTGGTCCTCACTGCCTCCGGGAACCCCTTCAAATGCCCCACACCTTTTGGACCTCTCTGCTTTCCTGTGGACTAGAACCTCAAAACCGCCATTTTTTACTCTCGGCACACTCCGGAGCAAAAAACGCAAATGTCCAGCCACTGCTCCCACAGCAAAGGAGCCAGGGGGGAAAAGTCATGCTGGTCCTCACTGCCTCCGGGAACCCCTTCAAATGCCCCACACCTTTTGGACCTCTCTGCTTTCCTGTGGACTCCATCCTCAAAACCAGCATTTTTCACTCTCGGCACACTCCGGAGCAAAAAACGCAAACGTCCAGCCGCTGCTCCCACAGCAAAGGAGCCAGGGGGGAAAAGTCATGCTGGTCCTCACTGCCTCCGGGAACCCCTTCAAATGCCCCACACCTTTTGGACCTCTCTGCTTTCCTGTGGACTAGAACCTCAAAACCGCCATTTTTCACTCTCGGCACACTCCGGAGCAAAAAACGCAAACGTCCAGCCGCTGCTCCCACAGCAAAGGAGCCAGGGGGGAAAAGTCATGCTGGTCCTCACTGCCTCCGGGAACCCCTTCAAATGCCCCACACCTTTTGGACCTCTCTGCTTTCCTGTGGACTAGAACCTCAAAACCGCCATTTTTCACTCTCGACACACTCCGGAGTAAAAAACGCAAACGTCCAGCCGCTGCTCCCACAGCAAAGGAGCCAGGGGGGAAAAGTCATGCTGGTCCTCACTGCCTCCGGGAACCCCTTCAAATGCCCCACACCTTTTGGACCTCTCTGCTTTCCTGTGGACTTTAACCTCAAAACCGCCATTTTTCACTTTCGTCAGACTCCGGAGCAAAAAACGCAAACGTCCGGCCGCTGCTCCCACAGCAAAGGAGCCAGGTGGGAAAAGTCATGCTGGTCCTCACTGCCTCCGGGAACCCCTTCAAATGCCCCACACCTTTTGGACCTCTCTGCTTTCCTGTGGACTAGAACCTCAAAAGCACTATTTTTCACCCTCGGCGCACTCCGGAACAAAAAACGCAAACGTCCAGCCGCTGCTCCCACAGCAAAGGAGCCAGGGGGGAAAAGTCATGCTGGTCCTCACTGCCTCCGGGAACCCCTTCAAATGCCCCACACCTTTTGGACCTCTCTGCTTTCCTGTGGACTAGAACCTCAAAAGCACTATTTTTCACTCTCGGTACACTCCGGAGCAAAAAACGCAAACGTCCAGCCGCTGCTCCCACAGCAAAGGAGCCAGGGGGGAAAAGTCATGCTGGTCCTCACTGCCTCCGGGAACCCCTTCAAATGCCCCACACCTTTTGGACCTCTCTGCTTTCCTGTGGACTAGAACCTCAAAAGCACTATTTTTCACCCTCGGCGCACTCCGGAACAAAAAACGCAAACGTCCAGCCGCTGCTCCCACAGCAAAGGAGCCAGGGGGGAAAAGTCATGCTGGTCCTCACTGCCTCCGGGAACCCCTTCAAATGCCCCACACCTTTTGGACCTCTCTGCTTTCCTGTGGACTAGAACCTCAAAACCGCCATTTTTCACTCTCGGCACACTCCGGAGCAAAAAACGCAAACGTCCAGCCGCTGCTCCCACAGCAAAGGAGCCAGGGGGGAAAAGTCATGCTGGTCCTCACTGCCTCCGGGAACCCCTTCAAATGCCCCACACCTTTTGGACCTCTCTGCTTTCCTGTGGACTAGAACCTCAAAACCGCCATTTTTCACTCTCGGCACACTCCGCAGCAAAAAACGCAAACGTCCAGCCGCTGCTCCCACAGCAAAGGCCCCAGCGGGGAAAAGTCATGCTGGTCCTCACTGCCTCCGGGAACCCCTTCAAATGCCCCACACCTTTTGGACCTCTCTGCTTTCCTGTGGACTAGAACCTCAAAAGCGCGATTTTTCACTCTCGGCGCACTCCGGAGCAAAAAACGCAAACGTCCAGCCGCTGCTCCCACAGCAAAGGAGCCAGGGGGGAAAAGTCATGCTGGTCCTCACTGCCTCCGGGAACCCCTTCAAATGCCCCACACCTTTTGGACCTCTCTGCTTTCCTGTGGACTAGAACCTCAAAACCGCCATTTTTCACTCTCGGCACACTCCGGAGCAAAAAACGCAAACGTCCAGCCGCTGCTCCCACAGCAAAGGAGCCAGGGGGGAAAAGTCATGCTGGTCCTCACTGCCTCCGGGAACCCCTTCAAATGCCCCACACCTTTTGGACCTCTCTGCTTTCCTGTGGACTAGAACCTCAAAAGCACCATTTTTCACTCTCGGCACACTCCGGAGCAAAAAACGCAAACGTCCAGCCGCTGCTCCCACAGCAAAGGAGCCAGGGGGGAAAAGTCATGCTGGTCCTCACTGCCTCCGGGAACCCCTTCAAATGCCCCACACCTTTTGGACCTCTCTGCTTTCCTGTGGACTAGAACCTCAAAACCGCCATTTTTCACTTTCGTCAGGCTCTGGAGCAAAAAACGCAAACGTTTAGCCGCTGCTCCCACAGCAAAGGAGCCAGGGGGGAAAAGTCATGCTGGTCCTCACTGCCTCTGGGAACCCCTTCAAATGCCCCACACCTTTTGGACCTCTCTGCTTTCCTGTGGACTAGAACCTCAAAACCGCCATTTTTCACTCTCGGCACACTCCGGAGCAAAAAATTCAAACGTCCAGCCGCTTCTCCCACAGCAAAGGAGCCAGGGGGGAAAAGTCATGCTGGTCCTCACTGCCTCCGGGAACCCCTTCAAATGCCCCACACCTTTTGGACCTCTCTGCTTTCCTGTGGACTAGAACCTCAAAAGAACTATTTTTCACTCTCGGCACACTCCGGAGCAAAAAACGCAAACGTCCAGCCGCTGCTCCCACAGCAAAGGAGCCAGGGGGGAAAAGTCATGCTGGTCCTCACTGCCTCCGGGAACCCCTTCAAATGCCCCACACCTTTTGGACCTCTCTGCTTTCCTGTGGACTAGAACCTCAAAACCGCCATTTTTCACTCTCGGCACACTCCGCAGCAAAAAACGCAAACGTCCAGCCGCTGCTCCCACAGCAAAGGAGCCAGGGGGGAAAAGTCATGCTGGTCCTCACTGCCTCCGGGAACCCCTTCAAATGCCCCACACCTTTTGGACCTCTCTGCTTTCCTGTGGACTAGAACCTCAAAACCGCCATTTTTCACTCTCGGCACACTCCGGAGCAAAAAACGCAAACGTCCAGCCGCTGCTCCCACAGCAAAGGAGCCAGGGGGGAAAAGTCATGCTGGTCCTCACTGCCTCCGGGAACCCCTTCAAATGCCCCACACCTTTTGGACCTCTCTGCTTTCCTGTGGACTAGAACCTCAAAAGCACTATTTTTCAATCTCGGCGCACTCCGGAGCAAAAAACGCAAACGTCCAGCCGCTGCTCCCACAGCAAAGGAGCCAGGGGGGAAAAGTCATTCTGGTCCTCACTGCCTCCGGGAACCCCTTCAAATGCCCCACACCTTTTGGACCTCTCTGCTTTCCTGTGGACTAGAACCTCAAAACCGCCATTTTTCACTTTCGTCAGCCTCCGGAGCAAAAAACGCAAACGTCCAGCCGCTGCTCCCACAGCAAAGGAGCCAGGGGGAAAAAGTCATGCTGGTCCTCACTGCCTCCGGGAACCCCTTCAAATGCCCCACACCTTTTGGACCTCTCTGCTTTCCTGTGGACTAGAACCTCAAAAGAACTATTTTTCACTCTCGGCACACTCCGGAGCAAAAAACGCAAACGTCCAGCCGCTGCTCCCACAGCAAAGGAGCCAGGGGGGAAAAGTCATGCTGGTCCTCACTGCCTCCGGGAACCCCTTCAAATGCCCCACACCTTTTGGACCTCTCTGCTTTCCTGTGGACTAGAACCTCAAAACCGCCATTTTTCACTCTCGGCACACTCCGCAGCAAAAAACGCAAACGTCCAGCCGCTGCTCCCACAGCAAAGGAGCCAGGGGGGAAAAGTCATGCTGGTCCTCACTGCCTCCGGGAACCCCTTCAAATGCCCCACACCTTTTGGACCTCTCTGCTTTCCTGTGGACTAGAACCTCAAAACCGCCATTTTTCACTCTCGGCACACTCCGGAGCAAAAAACGCAAACGTCCAGCCGCTGCTCCCACAGCAAAGGAGCCAGGGGGGAAAAGTCATGCTGGTCCTCACTGCCTCCGGGAACCCCTTCAAATGCCCCACACCTTTTGGACCTCTCTGCTTTCCTGTGGACTAGAACCTCAAAAGCACTATTTTTCAATCTCGGCGCACTCCGGAGCAAAAAACGCAAACGTCCAGCCGCTGCTCCCACAGCAAAGGAGCCAGGGGGGAAAAGTCATTCTGGTCCTCACTGCCTCCGGGAACCCCTTCAAATGCCCCACACCTTTTGGACCTCTCTGCTTTCCTGTGGACTAGAACCTCAAAACCGCCATTTTTCACTTTCGTCAGCCTCCGGAGCAAAAAACGCAAACGTCCAGCCGCTGCTCCCACAGCAAAGGAGCCAGGGGGGAAAAGTCATGCTGGTCCTCACTGCCTCCGGGAACCCCTTCAAATGCCCCACACCTTTTGGACCTCTCTGCTTTCCTGTGGACTAGAACCTCAAAACCGCCATTTTTCACTCTCGGCACACTCCGGAGCAAAAAACGCAAACGTCCAGCCGCTGCTCCCACAGCAAAGGCCCCAGCAGGGAAAAGTCATGCTGGTCCTCACTGCCTCCGGGAACCCCTTCAAATGCCCCACACCTTTTGGACCTCTCTGCTTTCCTGTGGACTAGAACCTCAAAAGCACCATTTTTCACTCTCGGCACACTCCGGAGCAAAAAACGCAAACGTCCAGCCGCTGCTCCCACAGCAAAGGAGCCAGGGGGGAAAAGTCATGCTGGTCCTCACTGCCTCCGGGAACCCCTTCAAATGCCCCACACCTTTTGGACCTCTCTGCTTTCCTGTGGACTAGAACCTCAAAACCGCCATTTTTCACTCTCTGCACACTCCGGAGCAAAAAATGCAAACGTCCAGCCGCTTCTCCCACAGCAAAGGAGCCAGGGGGGAAAAGTCATGCTGGTCCTCACTGCCTCCGGGAACCCCTTCAAATGCCCCACACCTTTTGGACCTCTCTGCTTTCCTGTGGAATAGAACCTCAAAAGAACTATTTTTCACTCTCGGCACACTCCGGAGCAAAAAACGCAAACGTCCAGCCGCTGCTCCCACAGCAAAGGAGCCAGGGGGGAAAAGTCATGCTGGTCCTCACTGCCTCCGGGAACCCCTTCAAATGCCCCACACCTTTTGGACCTCTCTGCTTTCCTGTGGACTAGAACCTCAAAACCGCCATTTTTCACTCTCGGCACACTCCGCAGCAAAAAACGCAAACGTCCAGCCGCTGCTCCCACAGCAAAGGAGCCAGGGGGGAAAAGTCATGCTGGTCCTCACTGCCTCCGGGAACCCCTTCAAATGCCCCACACCTTTTGGACCTCTCTGCTTTCCTGTGGACTAGAACCTCAAAACCGCCATTTTTCACTCTCGGCACACTCCGGAGCAAAAAACGCAAACGTCCAGCCGCTGCTCCCACAGCAAAGGAGCCAGGGGGGAAAAGTCATGCTGGTCCTCACTGCCTCCGGGAACCCCTTCAAATGCCCCACACCTTTTGGACCTCTCTGCTTTCCTGTGGACTAGAACCTCAAAAGCACTATTTTTCAATCTCGGCGCACTCCGGAGCAAAAAACGCAAACGTCCAGCCGCTGCTCCCACAGCAAAGGAGCCAGGGGGGAAAAGTCATGCTGGTCCTCACTGCCTCCGGGAACCCCTTCAAATGCCCCACACCTTTTGGACCTCTCTGCTTTCCTGTGGACTTTAACCTCAAAACCGCCATTTTTCACTTTCGTCAGACTCCGGAGCAAAAAACGCAAACGTCCGGCCGCTGCTCCCACGGCAAAGGAGCCAGGGGGGAAAAGTCATGCTGGTCCTCACTGCCTCCGGGAACCCCTTCAAATGCCCCACACCTTTTGGACCTCTCTGCTTTCCTGTGGACTATAACCTCAAAAGCACCATTTTTCACTCTCTGCACACTCCGGAGCAAAAATCGCAAACGTCCAGCCGCTGCTCCCACAGCAAAGGAGCCAGGGGGGAAAAGTCATGCTGGTCCTCACTGCCTCCGGGAACCCCTTCAAATGCCCCACACCTTTTGGACCTCTCTGCTTTCCTGTGGACTATAACCTCAAAACCGCCATTTTTTACTCTCGGCACACTCCGGAGCAAAAAACGCAAATGTCCAGCCACTGCTCCCACAGCAAAGGAGCCAGGGGGGAAAAGTCATGCTGGTCCTCACTGCCTCCGGGAACCCCTTCAAATGCCCCACACCTTTTGGACCTCTCTGCTTTCCTGTGGACTAGATCCTCAAAACCAGCATTTTTCACTCTCGGCACACTCCGGAGCAAAAAACGCAAACGTCCAGCCGCTGCTCCCACAGCAAAGGAGCCAGGGGGGAAAAGTCATGCTGGTCCTCACTGCCTCCGGGAACCCCTTCAAATGCCCCACACCTTTTGGACCTCTCTGCTTTCCTGTGGACTAGAACCTCAAAAGCACTATTTTTCACTCTCGGCGCACTCCAGAGCAAAAAACGCAAACGTCCAGCCGCTGCTCCCACAGCAAAGGAGCCAGGGAGGAACAGTCATGCTGGTCCTCACTGCCTGCGGGAACCCCTTCAAATGCCCCACACCTTTTGGACCTCTCTGCTTTCCTGTGGACTAGAACCTCAAAACCGCCATTTTTCACGCTCGGTACACTCCGCAGCAAAAAACGCAAACGTCCAGCCGCTGCTCCCACAGCAAAGGAGCCAGGGGGGAAAAGTCATGCTGGTCCTCACTGCCTCCGGGAACCCCTTCAAATGCCCCACACCTTTTGGACCTCTCTGCTTTCCTGTGGACTATAACCTCAAAACCGCCATTTTTTACTCTCGGCACACTCCGGAGCAAAAAACGCAAATGTCCAGCCACTGCTCCCACAGCAAAGGAGCCAGGGGGGAAAAGTCATGCTGGTCCTCACTGCCTCCGGGAACCCCTTCAAATGCCCCACACCTTTTGGACCTCTCTGCTTTCCTGTGGACTAGATCCTGAAAACCAGCATTTTTCACTCTCGGCACACTCCGGAGCAAAAAACGCAAACGTCCAGCCGCTGCTCCCACAGCAAAGGAGCCAGGGGGGAAAAGTCATGCTGGTCCTCACTGCCTCCGGGAACCCCTTCAAATGCCCCACACCTTTTGGACCTCTCTGCTTTCCTGTGGACTAGAACCTCAAAAGCACTATTTTTCACTCTCGGCGCACTCCGGAGCAAAAAACGCAAACGTCCAGCCGCTGCTCCCACAGCAAAGGAGCCAGGGGGGAACAGTCATGCTGGTCCTCACTGCCTGCGGGAACCCCTTCAAATGCCCCACACCTTTTGGACCTCTCTGCTTTCCTGTGGACTAGAACCTCAAAACCGCCATTTTTCACGCTCGGTACACTCCGCAGCAAAAAACGCAAACGTCCAGCCGCTGCTCCCACAGCAAAGGAGCCAGGGGGGAAAAGTCATGCTGGTCCTCACTGCCTCCGGGAACCCCTTCAAATGCCCCACACCTTTTGGACCTCTCTGCTTTCCTGTGGACTATAACCTCAAAACCATCATTTTTCACTCTCGTCAGCCTCCGGAGCAAAAAACGCAAACGTCCAGCCGCTGCTCCCACAGCAAAGGAGCCAGGGGGGAAAAGTCATGCTGGTCCTCACTGCCTCCGGGAACCCCTTCAAATGCCCCACACCTTTTGGACCTCTCTGCTTTCCTGTGGACTAGAACCTCAAAACCGCCATTTTTCACTCTCGGCACACTCCGGAGCAAAAAACGCAAACGTCCAGCCGCTGCTCCCACAGCAAAGGAGCCAGGGGGGAAAAGTCATGCTGGTCCTCACTGCCTCCGGGAACCCCTTCAAATGCCCCACACCTTTTGGACCTCTCTGCTTTCCTGTGGACTAGAACCTCAAAACCGCCATTTTTCACTCTCGGCACACTCCGGAGCAAAAAACGCAAACGTCCAGCCGCTGCTCTCACAGCAAAGGAGGCAGGGGGGAAAAGTCATGCTGGTCCTCACTGCCTCCGGGAACCCCTTCAAATGCCCCACACCTTTTGGATATCTCTGCTTTCCTGTGGACTTTAACCTCAAAACCGCCATTTTTCACTTTCGTCAGACTCCGGAGCAAAAAACGCAAACGTCCAGCCGCTGCTCCCACAGCAAAGGAGCCAGGGGGAAAAAGTCATGCTGGTCCTCACTGCCTCCGGGAACCCCTTCAAATGCCCCACACCTTTTGGACCTCTCTGCTTTCCTGTGGACTAGAACCTCAAAAGCACCATTTTTCACTCTCGGCACACTCCGGAGTAAAAAACGCAAACGTCCAGCCGCTGCTCCCACAGCAAAGGAGCCAGGGGGGAAAAGTCATGCTGGTCCTCACTGCTTCCGGGAACCCCTTCAAATGCCCCACACCTTTTGGACCTCTCTGCTTTCCTGTGGACTTTAACCTCAAAACCGCCATTTTTCACTTTCGTCAGACTCCGGAGCAAAAAACGCAAACGTCCGGCCGCTGCTCCCACAGCAAAGGAGCCAGGGGGGAAAAGTCATGCTGGTCCTCACTGCCTCCGGGAACCCCTTCAAATGCCCCACACCTTTTGGACCTCTCTGCTTTCCTGTGGACTAGAACCTCAAAACCGCCATTTTTCACTCTCGGCACACTCCGGAGCAAAAAACGCAAACGTCCAGCCGCTGCTCCCACAGCAAAGGAGCCAGGGGGGAAAAGTCAAGCTGGTCCTCACTGCCTCCGGGAACCCCTTCAAATGCCCCACACCTTTTGGACCTCTCTGCTTTCCTGTGGACTAGAACCTCAAAAGCACTATTTTTCACTCTCGGTACACTCCGGAGCAAAAAACGCAAACGTCCAGCCGCTGCTCCCACAGCAAAGGAGCCAGGGGGGAAAAGTCATGCTGGTCCTCACTGCCTCCGGGAACCCCTTCAAATGCCCCACACCTTTTGGACCTCTCTGCTTTCCTGTGGACTAGAACCTCAAAAGCACTATTTTTCACCCTCGGCGCACTCCGGAACAAAAAACGCAAACGTCCAGCCGCTGCTCCCACAGCAAAGGAGCCAGGGGGGAAAAGTCATGCTGGTCCTCACTGCCTCCGGGAACCCCTTCAAATGCCCCACACCTTTTGGACCTCTCTGCTTTCCTGTGGACTAGAACCTCAAAAGCACTATTTTTCAATCTCGGCGCACTCCGGAGCAAAAAACGCAAACGTCCAGCCGCTGCTCCCACAGCAAAGGAGCCAGGGGGGAAAAGTCATGCTGGTCCTCACTGCCTCCGGGAACCCCTTCAAATGCCCCACACCTTTTGGACCTCTCTGCTTTCCTGTGGACTAGAACCTCAAAACCGCCATTTTTCACTCTCGGCACACTCCGGAGCAAAAAACGCAAACGTCCAGCCGCTGCTCCCACAGCAAAGGAGCCAGGGGGGAAAAGTCATGCTGGTCCTCACTGCCTCCGGGAACCCCTTCAAATGCCCCACACCTTTTGGACCTCTCTGCTTTCCTGTGGACTAGAACCTCAAAAGCACTATTTTTCACTCTCGGCGCACTCCGGAGCAAAAAACGCAAACGTCCAGCCGCTGCTCCCACAGCAAAGGAGCCAGGGGGGAACAGTCATGCTGGTCCTCACTGCCTGCGGGAACCCCTTCAAATGCCCCACACCTTTTGGACCTCTCTGCTTTCCTGTGGACTAGAACCTCAAAAGCACTATTTTTCACTCTCGGCGCACTCCAGAGCAAAAAACGCAAACGTCCAGCCGCTGCTCCCACAGCAAAGGAGCCAGGGAGGAACAGTCATGCTGGTCCTCACTGCCTGCGGGAACCCCTTCAAATGCCCCACACCTTTTGGACCTCTCTGCTTTCCTGTGGACTAGAACCTCAAAACCGCCATTTTTCACGCTCGGTACACTCCGCAGCAAAAAACGCAAACGTCCAGCCGCTGCTCCCACAGCAAAGGAGCCAGGGGGGAAAAGTCATGCTGGTCCTCACTGCCTCCGGGAACCCCTTCAAATGCCCCACACCTTTTGGACCTCTCTGCTTTCCTGTGGACTATAACCTCAAAACCGCCATTTTTTACTCTCGGCACACTCCGGAGCAAAAAACGCAAATGTCCAGCCACTGCTCCCACAGCAAAGGAGCCAGGGGGGAAAAGTCATGCTGGTCCTCACTGCCTCCGGGAACCCCTTCAAATGCCCCACACCTTTTGGACCTCTCTGCTTTCCTGTGGACTAGAACCTCAAAAGCACTATTTTTCACTCTCGGCGCACTCCGGAGCAAAAAACGCAAACGTCCAGCCGCTGCTCCCACAGCAAAGGAGCCAGGGGGGAACAGTCATGCTGGTCCTCACTGCCTGCGGGAACCCCTTCAAATGCCCCACACCTTTTGGACCTCTCTGCTTTCCTGTGGACTAGAACCTCAAAACCGCCATTTTTCACGCTCGGTACACTCCGCAGCAAAAAACGCAAACGTCCAGCCGCTGCTCCCACAGCAAAGGAGCCAGGGGGGAAAAGTCATGCTGGTCCTCACTGCCTCCGGGAACCCCTTCAAATGCCCCACACCTTTTGGACCTCTCTGCTTTCCTGTGGACTATAACCTCAAAACCATCATTTTTCACTCTCGTCAGCCTCCGGAGCAAAAAACGCAAACGTCCAGCCGCTGCTCCCACAGCAAAGGAGCCAGGGGGGAAAAGTCATGCTGGTCCTCACTGCCTCCGGGAACCCCTTCAAATGCCCCACACCTTTTGGACCTCTCTGCTTTCCTGTGGACTAGAACCTCAAAACCGCCATTTTTCACTCTCGGCACACTCCGGAGCAAAAAACGCAAACGTCCAGCCGCTGCTCCCACAGCAAAGGAGCCAGGGGGGAAAAGTCATGCTGGTCCTCACTGCCTCCGGGAACCCCTTCAAATGCCCCACACCTTTTGGACCTCTCTGCTTTCCTGTGGACTAGAACCTCAAAACCGCCATTTTTCACTCTCGGCACACTCCGGAGCAAAAAACGCAAACGTCCAGCCGCTGCTCTCACAGCAAAGGAGGCAGGGGGGAAAAGTCATGCTGGTCCTCACTGCCTCCGGGAACCCCTTCAAATGCCCCACACCTTTTGGATATCTCTGCTTTCCTGTGGACTTTAACCTCAAAACCGCCATTTTTCACTTTCGTCAGACTCCGGAGCAAAAAACGCAAACGTCCAGCCGCTGCTCCCACAGCAAAGGAGCCAGGGGGAAAAAGTCATGCTGGTCCTCACTGCCTCCGGGAACCCCTTCAAATGCCCCACACCTTTTGGACCTCTCTGCTTTCCTGTGGACTAGAACCTCAAAAGCACCATTTTTCACTCTCGGCACACTCCGGAGTAAAAAACGCAAACGTCCAGCCGCTGCTCCCACAGCAAAGGAGCCAGGGGGGAAAAGTCATGCTGGTCCTCACTGCTTCCGGGAACCCCTTCAAATGCCCCACACCTTTTGGACCTCTCTGCTTTCCTGTGGACTTTAACCTCAAAACCGCCATTTTTCACTTTCGTCAGACTCCGGAGCAAAAAACGCAAACGTCCGGCCGCTGCTCCCACAGCAAAGGAGCCAGGGGGGAAAAGTCATGCTGGTCCTCACTGCCTCCGGGAACCCCTTCAAATGCCCCACACCTTTTGGACCTCTCTGCTTTCCTGTGGACTAGAACCTCAAAACCGCCATTTTTCACTCTCGGCACACTCCGGAGCAAAAAACGCAAACGTCCAGCCGCTGCTCCCACAGCAAAGGAGCCAGGGGGGAAAAGTCAAGCTGGTCCTCACTGCCTCCGGGAACCCCTTCAAATGCCCCACACCTTTTGGACCTCTCTGCTTTCCTGTGGACTAGAACCTCAAAAGCACTATTTTTCACTCTCGGTACACTCCGGAGCAAAAAACGCAAACGTCCAGCCGCTGCTCCCACAGCAAAGGAGCCAGGGGGGAAAAGTCATGCTGGTCCTCACTGCCTCCGGGAACCCCTTCAAATGCCCCACACCTTTTGGACCTCTCTGCTTTCCTGTGGACTAGAACCTCAAAAGCACTATTTTTCACCCTCGGCGCACTCCGGAACAAAAAACGCAAACGTCCAGCCGCTGCTCCCACAGCAAAGGAGCCAGGGGGGAAAAGTCATGCTGGTCCTCACTGCCTCCGGGAACCCCTTCAAATGCCCCACACCTTTTGGACCTCTCTGCTTTCCTGTGGACTAGAACCTCAAAAGCACTATTTTTCAATCTCGGCGCACTCCGGAGCAAAAAACGCAAACGTCCAGCCGCTGCTCCCACAGCAAAGGAGCCAGGGGGGAAAAGTCATGCTGGTCCTCACTGCCTCCGGGAACCCCTTCAAATGCCCCACACCTTTTGGACCTCTCTGCTTTCCTGTGGACTAGAACCTCAAAACCGCCATTTTTCACTCTCGGCACACTCCGGAGCAAAAAACGCAAACGTCCAGCCGCTGCTCCCACAGCAAAGGAGCCAGGGGGGAAAAGTCATGCTGGTCCTCACTGCCTCCGGGAACCCCTTCAAATGCCCCACACCTTTTGGACCTCTCTGCTTTCCTGTGGACTAGAACCTCAAAAGCACTATTTTTCACTCTCGGCGCACTCCGGAGCAAAAAACGCAAACGTCCAGCCGCTGCTCCCACAGCAAAGGAGCCAGGGGGGAACAGTCATGCTGGTCCTCACTGCCTGCGGGAACCCCTTCAAATGCCCCACACCTTTTGGACCTCTCTGCTTTCCTGTGGACTAGAACCTCAAAACCGCCATTTTTCACGCTCGGTACACTCCGCAGCAAAAAACGCAAACGTCCAGCCGCTGCTCCCACAGCAAAGGAGCCAGGGGGGAAAAGTCATGCTGGTCCTCACTGCCTCCGGGAACCCCTTCAAATGCCCCACACCTTTTGGACCTCTCTGCTTTCCTGTGGACTAGAACCTCAAAACCGCCATTTTTCACGCTCGGTACACTTCGCAGCAAAAAACGCAAACGTCCAGCCGCTGCTCCCACAGCAAAGGAGCCAGGGGGGAAAAGTCATGCTGGTCCTCACTGCCTCCGGGAACCCCTTCAAATGCCCCACACCTTTTGGACCTCTCTGCTTTCCTGTGGACTAGAACCTCAAAACCGCCATTTTTCACTCTCTGCACACTCCGGAGCAAAAAACGCAAACGTCCAGCCGCTGCTCCCACAGCAAAGGAGCCAGGGGGGAAAAGTCATGCTGGTCCTCACTGCCTCCGGGAACCCCTTCAAATGCCCCACACCTTTTGGACCTCTCTGCTTTCCTGTGGACTAGAACCTCAAAACCGCCATTTTTCACTCTCGGCACACTCCGGAGCAAAAAACGCAAACGTCCAGCCGCTGCTCCCACAGCAAAGGAGCCAGGGGGGAAAAGTCATGCTGGTCCTCACTGCCTCCGGGAACCCCTTCAAATGCCCCACACCTTTTGGACCTCTCTGCTTTCCTGTGGACTAGAACCTCAAAACCGCCATTTTTCACTCTCGGCACACTCCGGAGCAAAAAACGCAAACGTCCAGCCGCTGCTCTCACAGCAAAGGAGCCAGGGGGGAAAAGTCATGCTGGTCCTCACTGCCTCCGGGAACCCCTTCAAATGCCCCACACCTTTTGGATATCTCTGCTTTCCTGTGGACTTTAACCTCAAAACCGCCATTTTTCACTTTCGTCAGACTCCGGAGCAAAAAACGCAAACGTCCAGCCGCTGCTCCCACAGCAAAGGAGCCAGGGGGAAAAAGTCATGCTGGTCCTCACTGCCTCCGGGAACCCCTTCAAATGCCCCACACCTTTTGGACCTCTCTGCTTTCCTGTGGACTAGAACCTCAAAACCGCCATTTTTCACTCTCGGCACACTCCGGAGTAAAAAACGCAAACGTCCAGCCGCTGCTCCCACAGCAAAGGAGCCAGGGGGGAAAAGTCATGCTGGTCCTCACTGCTTCCGGGAACCCCTTCAAATGCCCCACACCTTTTGGACCTCTCTGCTTTCCTGTGGACTTTAACCTCAAAACCGCCATTTTTCACTTTCGTCAGACTCCGGAGCAAAAAACGCAAACGTCCGGCCGCTGCTCCCACAGCAAAGGAGCCAGGGGGGAAAAGTCATGCTGGTCCTCACTGCCTCCGGGAACCCCTTCAAATGCCCCACACCTTTTGGACCTCTCTGCTTTCCTGTGGACTAGAACCTCAAAACCGCCATTTTTCACTCTCGGCACACTCCGGAGCAAAAAACGCAAACGTCCAGCCGCTGCTCCCACAGCAAAGGAGCCAGGGGGGAAAAGTCATGCTGGTCCTCACTGCCTCCGGGAACCCCTTCAAATGCCCCACACCTTTTGGACCTCTCTGCTTTCCTGTGGACTAGAACCTCAAAAGCACTATTTTTCACTCTCGGTACACTCCGGAGCAAAAAACGCAAACGTCCAGCCGCTGCTCCCACAGCAAAGGAGCCAGGGGGGAAAAGTCATGCTGGTCCTCACTGCCTCCGGGAACCCCTTCAAATGCCCCACACCTTTTGGACCTCTCTGCTTTCCTGTGGACTAGAACCTCAAAAGCACTATTTTTCACCCTCGGCGCACTCCGGAACAAAAAACGCAAACGTCCAGCCGCTGCTCCCACAGCAAAGGAGCCAGGGGGGAAAAGTCATGCTGGTCCTCACTGCCTCCGGGAACCCCTTCAAATGCCCCACACCTTTTGGACCTCTCTGCTTTCCTGTGGACTAGAACCTCAAAAGCACTATTTTTCAATCTCGGCGCACTCCGGAGCAAAAAACGCAAACGTCCAGCCGCTGCTCCCACAGCAAAGGAGCCAGGGGGGAAAAGTCATGCTGGTCCTCACTGCCTCCGGGAACCCCTTCAAATGCCCCACACCTTTTGGACCTCTCTGCTTTCCTGTGGACTAGAACCTCAAAACCGCCATTTTTCACTCTCGGCACACTCCGGAGCAAAAAACGCAAACGTCCAGCCGCTGCTCCCACAGCAAAGGAGCCAGGGGGGAAAAGTCATGCTGGTCCTCACTGCCTCCGGGAACCCCTTCAAATGCCCCACACCTTTTGGACCTCTCTGCTTTCCTGTGGACTAGAACCTCAAAAGCACTATTTTTCACTCTCAGTACACTCTGGAGCAAAAAACGCAAACGTCCAGCCGCTGCTCCCACAGCAAAGGAGCCAGGGGGGAAAAGTCATGCTGGTCCTCACTGCCTCCGGGAACCCCTTCAAATGCCCCACACCTTTTGGACCTCTCTGCTTTCCTGTGGACTAGAACCTCAAAAGCGCTATTTTTCACTCTCGGCGCACTCCGGAGCAAAAAATGCAAACGTCCAGCCGCTGCTCCCACAGCAAAGGAGCCAGGGGGGAAAAGTCATGCTGGTCCTCACTGCCTCCGGGAACCCCTTCAAATGCCCCACACCTTTTGGACCTCTCTGCTTTCCTGTGGACTAGAACCTCAAAACCGCCATTTTTCACTCTCGGCACACTCCGCAGCAAAAAACGCAAACGTCCAGCCGCTGCTCCCACAGCAAAGGAGCCAGGGGGGAAAAGTCATGCTGGTCCTCACTGCCTCCGGGAACCCCTTCAAATGCCCCACACCTTTTGGACCTCTCTGCTTTCCTGTGGACTAGAACCTCAAAAGCACCATTTTTCACTCTCGGCACACTCCGGAGCAAAAAATGCAAACGTCCAGCCGCTGCTCCCACAGCAAAGGAGCCAGGGGGGAAAAGTCATGCTGGTCCTCACTGCCTCCGGGAACCCCTTCAAATGCCCCACACCTTTTGGACCTCTCTGCTTTCCTGTGGACTAGAACCTCAAAACCGCCATTTTTCACTTTCGTCAGGCTCTGGAGCAAAAAACGCAAACGTTTAGCCGCTGCTCCCACAGCAAAGGAGCCAGGGGGGAAAAGTCATGCTGGTCCTCACTGCCTCTGGGAACCCCTTCAAATGCCCCACACCTTTTGGACCTCTCTGCTTTCCTGTGGACTAGAACCTCAAAACCGCCATTTTTCACTCTCGGCACACTCCGGAGCAAAAAATGCAAACGTCCAGCCGCTGCTCCCACAGCAAAGGAGCCAGGGGGGAAAAGTCATGCTGGTCCTCACTGCCTCCGGGAACCCCTTCAAATGCCCCACACCTTTTGGACCTCTCTGCTTTCCTGTGGACTAGAACCTCAAAAGAACTATTTTTCACTCTCGGCACACTCCGGAGCAAAAAACGCAAACGTCCAGCCGCTGCTCCCACAGCAAAGGAGCCAGGGGGGAAAAGTCATGCTGGTCCTCACTGCCTCCGGGAACCCCTTCAAATGCCCCACACCTTTTGGACCTCTCTGCTTTCCTGTGGACTAGAACCTCAAAACCGCCATTTTTCACTCTCGGCACACTCCGGAGCAAAAAACGCAAACGTCCAGCCGCTGCTCCCACAGCAAAGGAGCCAGGGGGGAAAAGTCATGCTGGTCCTCACTGCCTCCGGGAACCCCTTCAAATGCCCCACACCTTTTGGACCTCTCTGCTTTCCTGTGGACTAGAACCTCAAAAGCACTATTTTTCAATCTCGGCGCACTCCGGAGCAAAAAACGCAAACGTCCAGCCGCTGCTCCCACAGCAAAGGAGCCAGGGGGGAAAAGTCATGCTGGTCCTCACTGCCTCCGGGAACCCCTTCAAATGCCCCACACCTTTTGGACCTCTCTGCTTTCCTGTGGACTAGAACCTCAAAACCGCCTTTTTTCACTCTCGGCACACTCTGGAGCAAAAACGCAAACGTCCAGCCGCTGCTCCCACAGCAAAGGAGCCAGGGGGAAAAAGTCATGCTGGTCCTCACTGCCTCCGGGAACCCCTTCAAATGCCCCACACCTTTTGGACCTCTCTGCTTTCCTGTGGACTAGAACCTCAAAACCGCCATTTTTCACTCTCGGCACACTCCGGAGCAAAAAACGCAAACGTCCAGCCGCTGCTCCCACAGCAAAGGAGCCAGGGGGGAAAAGTCATGCTGGTCCTCACTGCCTCCGGGAACCCCTTCAAATGCCCCACACCTTTTAAACCTCTCTGCTTTCCTGTGGACTAGAACCTCAAAACCGCCATTTTTCACTCTCGGCACACTCTGGAGCAAAAAACGCAAACGTCCAGCCGCTGCTCCCACAGCAAAGGAGCCAGGGGGGAAAAGTCATGCTGGTCCTCACTGCCTCCGGGAACCCCTTCAAATGCCCCACACCTTTTGGACCTCTCTGCTTTCCTGTGGGCTAGAACCTCAAAAGCACCATTTTTCACTCTCGGCACACTCCGGAGCAAAAAACGCAAACGTCCAGCCGCTGCTCCCACAGCAAAGGAGCCAGGGGGGAAAAGTCATGCTGGTCCTCACTGCCTCCGGGAACCCCTTCAAATGCCCCACACCTTTTGGACCTCTCTGCTTTCCTGTGGACTAGAACCTCAAAACCGCCATTTTTCACTCTCGGCACACTCCGGAGCAAAAAACGCAAACGTCCAGCCGCTGCTCCCACAGCGAAGGAGCCAGGGGGGAAAAGTCATGCTGGTCCTCACTGCCTCCGGGAACCCCTTCAAATGCCCCCACACCTTTTGGACCTCTCTGCTTTCCTGTGGACTAGAACCTCAAAACCGCCATTTTTCACTCTCGGCACACTCCGGAGCAAAAAACGCAAACGTCCAGCCGCTGCTCCCACAGCAAAGGAGCCAGGGGGGAAAAGTCATGCTGGTCCTCACTGCCTCCGGGAACCCCTTCAAATGCCCCACACCTTTTGGACCTCTCTGCTTTCCTGTGGACTAGAACCTCAAAAGCACCATTTTTCACTCTCGGCACACTCCGGAGCAAAAAACGCAAACGTCCAGCCGCTGCTCCCACAGCAAAGGAGCCAGGGGGGAAAAGTCATGCTGGTCCTCACTGCCTCCGGGAACCCCTTCAAATGCCCCACACCTTTTGGACCTCTCTGCTTTCCTGTGGACTAGAACCTCAAAACCGCCATTTTTCACTTTCGTCAGGCTCTGGAGCAAAAAACGCAAACGTCCAGCCGCTGCTCCCACAGCAAAGGAGCCAGGGGGGAAAAGTCATGCTGGTCCTCACTGCCTCCGGGAACCCCTTCAAATGCCCCACACCTTTTGGACCTCTCTGCTTTCCTGTGGACTAGAACCTCAAAACCGCCATTTTTCACTCTCGGCACACTCCGGAGCAAAAAATGCAAACGTCCAGCCGCTGCTCCCACAGCAAAGGAGCCAGGGGGGAAAAGTCATGCTGGTCCTCACTGCCTCCGGGAACCCCTTCAAATGCCCCACACCTTTTGGACCTCTCTGCTTTCCTGTGGACTAGAACCTCAAAAGCACTATTTTTCAATCTCGGCGCACTCCGGAGCAAAAAACGCAAACGTCCAGCCGCTGCTCCCACAGCAAAGGAGCCAGGGGGGAAAAGTCATGCTGGTCCTCACTGCCTCCGGGAACCCCTTCAAATGCCCCACACCTTTTGGACCTCTCTGCTTTCCTGTGGACTAGAACCTCAAAACCGCCATTTTTCACTCTCTGCACACTCCGGAGCAAAAAATGCAAACGTCCAGCCGCTGCTCCCACAGCAAAGGAGCCAGGGGGAAAAGTCATGCTGGTCCTCACTGCCTCCGGGAACCCCTTCAAATGCCCCACACCTTTTGGACCTCTCTGCTTTCCTGTGGACTAGAACCTCAAAACCGCCATTTTTCACTTTCGTCAGCCTCCGGAGCAAAAAACGCAAACGTTTAGCCGCTGCTCCCACAGCAAAGGAGCCAGGGGGGAAAAGTCATGCTGGTCCTCACTGCCTCCGGGAACCCCTTCAAATGCCCCACACCTTTTGGACCTCTCTGCTTTCCTGTGGACTAGAACCTCAAAACCGCCATTTTTCACTCTCGGCACACTCCGGAGCAAAAAACGCAAACGTCCAGCCGCTGCTCCCACAGCAAAGGAGCCAGGGGGGAAAAGTCATGCTGGTCCTCACTGCCTCCGGGAACCCCTTCAAATGCCCCAAACCTTTTGGACCTCTCTGCTTTCCTGTGGACTAGAACCTCAAAACCGCCATTTTTCACTCTCGGCACACTCCGGAGCAAAAAACGCAAACGTCCAGCCGCTGCTCCCACAGCAAAGGAGCCAGGGGGGAAAAGTCATGCTGGTCCTCACTGCCTCCGGGAACCCCTTCAAATGCCCCACACCTTTTGGACCTCTCTGCTTTCCTGTGGACTAGAACCTCAAAACCGCCATTTTTCACTCTCGGCACACTCCGGAGCAAAAAACGCAAACGTCCAGCCGCTGCTCCCACAGCAAAGGAGCCAGGGGGAAAAAGTCATGCTGGTCCTCACTGCCTCCGGGAACCCCTTCAAATGCCCCACACCTTTTGGACCTCTCTGCTTTCCTGTGGACTAGAACCTCAAAACCGCCATTTTTCACTCTCGGCACACTCCGGAGCAAAAAACGCAAACGTCCAGCCGCTGCTCCCACAGCAAAGGAGCCAGGGGGGAAAAGTCATGCTGGTCCTCACTGCCTCCGGGAACCCCTTCAAATGCCCCACACCTTTTGGACCTCTCTGCTTTCCTGTGGACTAGAACCTCAAAACCGCCATTTTTCACTCTCGGCACACTCTGGAGCAAAAAACGCAAACGTCCAGCCGCTGCTCCCACAGCAAAGGAGCCAGGGGGGAAAAGTCATGCTGGTCCTCACTGCCTCCGGGAACCCCTTCAAATGCCCCACACCTTTTGGACCTCTCTGCTTTCCTGTGGGCTAGAACCTCAAAAGCACCATTTTTCACTCTCGGCACACTCCGGAGCAAAAAACGCAAACGTCCAGCCGCTGCTCCCACAGCAAAGGAGCCAGGGGGGAAAAGTCATGCTGGTCCTCACTGCCTCCGGGAACCCCTTCAAATGCCCCACACCTTTTGGACCTCTCTGCTTTCCTGTGGACTAGAACCTCAAAACCGCCATTTTTCACTCTCGGCACACTCCGGAGCAAAAAACGCAAACGTCCAGCCGCTGCTCCCACAGCAAAGGAGCCAGGGGGGAAAAGTCATGCTGGCCCTCACTGCCTCCGGGAACCCCTTCAAATGCCCCACACCTTTTGGACCTCTCTGCTTTCCTGTGGACTAGAACCTCAAAACCGCCATTTTTCACTCTCGGCACACTCCGGAGCAAAAAACGCAAACGTCCAGCCGCTGCTCCCACAGCAAAGGAGCCAGGGGGGAAAAGTCATGCTGGTCCTCACTGCCTCCGGGAACCCCTTCAAATGCCCCACACCTTTTGGACCTCTCTGCTTTCCTGTGGACTAGAACCTCAAAACCGCCATTTTTCACTCTCGGCACACTCCGGAGCAAAAAATGCAAACGTCCAGCCGCTGCTCCCACAGCAAAGGAGCCAGGGGGGAAAAGTCATGCTGGTCCTCACTGCCTCCGGGAACCCCTTCAAATGCCCCACACCTTTTGGACCTCTCTGCTTTCCTGTGGACTATAACCTCAAAAGCACTATTTTTCAATCTCGGCGCACTCCGGAGCAAAAAACGCAAACGTCCAGCCGCTGCTCCCACAGCAAAGGAGCCAGGGGGGAAAAGTCATGCTGGTCCTCACTGCCTCCGGGAACCCCTTCAAATGCCCCACACCTTTTGGACCTCTCTGCTTTCCTGTGGACTAGAACCTCAAAACCGCCATTTTTCACTCTCGGCACACTCCGGAGCAAAAAATGCAAACGTCCAGCCGCTGCTCCCACAGCAAAGGAGCCAGGGGGGAAAAGTCATGCTGGTCCTCACTGCCTCCGGGAACCCCTTCAAATGCCCCACACCTTTTGGACCTCTCTGCTTTCCTGTGGACTAAAACCTCAAAACCGCCATTTTTCACTTTCGTCAGCCTCCGGAGCAAAAAACGCAAACGTCCAGCCGCTGCTCCCACAGCAAAGGGGCCAGGGGGGAAAAGTCATGCTGGTCCTCACTGCCTCCGGGAACCCCTTCAAATGCCCCACACCTTTTGGACCTCTCTGCTTTCCTGTGGACTAGAACCTCAAAACCGCCAATTTTCACTCTCGGCACACTCCGGAGCAAAAAACGCAAACGTCCAGCCGCTGCTCCCACAGCAAAGGAGCCAGGGGGGAAAAGTCATGCTGGTCCTCACTGCCTCCGGGAACCCCTTCAAATGCCCCACACCTTTTGGACCTCTCTGCTTTCCTGTGGACTAGAACCTCAAAAGCACCATTTTTCACTCTCGGCAGCCTCCGGAGCAAAAAACGCAAACGTCCAGCCGCTGCTCCCACAGCAAAGGAGCCAGGGGGGAAAAGTCATGCTGGTCCTCACTGCCTCCGGGAACCCCTTCAAATGCCCCACACCTTTTGGACCTCTCTGCTTTCCTGTGGACTAGAACCTCAAAACCGCCATTTTTCACTCTCGGCACACTCCGGAGCAAAAAACGCAAACGTCCAGCCGCTGCTCCCACAGCAAAGGAGCCAGGGGGGAAAAGTCATGCTGGTCCTCACTGCCTCCGGGAACCCCTTCAAATGCCCCACACCTTTTGGACCTCTCTGCTTTCCTGTGGACTAGAACCTCAAAAGCACCATTTTTCACTCTCGGCACACTCCGGAGCAAAAAACGCAAACGTCCAGCCGCTGCTCCCACAGCAAAGGAGCCAGGGGGGAAAAGTCATGCTGGTCCTCACTGCCTCCGGGAACCCCTTCAAATGCCCCACACCTTTTGGACCTCTCTGCTTTCCTGTGGACTAGAACCTCAAAACCGCCATTTTTCACTTTCGTCAGGCTCTGGAGCAAAAAACGCAAACGTTTAGCCGCTGCTCCCACAGCAAAGGAGCCAGGGGGGAAAAGTCATGCTGGTCCTCACTGCCTCTGGGAACCCCTTCAAATGCCCCACACCTTTTGGACCTCTCTGCTTTCCTGTGGAGTATAACCTCAAAACCGCCATTTTTCACTCTCGGCACACTCCGGAGCAAAAAATGCAAACGTCCAGCCGCTGCTCCCACAGCAAAGGAGCCAGGGGGGAAAAGTCATGCTGGTCCTCACTGCCTTCGGGAACCCCTTCAAATGCCCCACACCTTTTGGACCTCTCTGCTTTCCTGTGGACTAGAACCTCAAAAGAACTATTTTTCACTCTCGGCACACTCCGGAGCAAAAAACGCAAACGTCCAGCCGCTGCTCCCACAGCAAAGGAGCCAGGGGGGAAAAGTCATGATGGTCCTCACTGCCTCCGGGAACCCCTTCAAATGCCCCACACCTTTTGGACCTCTCTGCTTTCCTGTGGACTATAACCTCAAAACCGCCATTTTTCACTCTCGGCACACTCCGGAGCAAAAAACGCAAACGTCCAGCCGCTGCTCCCACAGCAAAGGAGCCAGGGGGGAAAAGTCATGCTGGTCCTCACTGCCTCCGGGAACCCCTTCAAATGCCCCACACCTTTTGGACCTCTCTGCTTTCCTGTGGACTAGAACCTCAAAACCGCCATTTTTCACTCTCGGCACCCTCCGGAGCAAAAAACGCAAACGTCCAGCCGCTGCTCCCACAGCAAAGGAGCCAGGGGGGAAAAGTCATGCTGGTCCTCACTGCCTCCGGGAACCCCTTCAAATGCCCCACACCTTTTGGACCTCTCTGCTTTCCTGTGGACTAGAACCTCAAAAGCACCATTTTTCACTCTCGGCACACTCCGGAGCAAAAAACGCAAACGTCCAGCCGCTGCTCCCACAGCAAAGGAGCCAGGGGGGAAAAGTCATGCTGGTCCTCACTGCCTCCGGGAACCCCTTCAAATGCCCCACACCTTTTGGACCTCTCTGCTTTCCTGTGGACTAGAACCTCAAAACCGCCATTTTTCACTTTCGTCAGGCTCTGGTACAAAAAACGCAAACGTTTAGCCGCTGCTCCCACAGCAAAGGAGCCAGGGGGGAAAAGTCATGCTGGTCCTCACTGCCTCCGGGAACCCCTTCAAATGCCCCACACCTTTTGGACCTCTCTGCTTTCCTGTGGACTAGAACCTCAAAACCGCCATTTTTCACTCTCGGCACACTCCGGAGCAAAAAATGCAAACGTCCAGCCGCTGCTCCCACAGCAAAGGAGCCAGGGGGGAAAAGTCATGCTGGTCCTCACTGCGTCCGGGAACCCCTTCAAATGCCCCACACCTTTTGGACCTCTCTGCTTTCCTGTGGACTAGAACCTCAAAAGCACTATTTTTTAATCTCGGCGCACTCCGGAACAAAAAACGCAAACGTCCAGCCGCTGCTCCCACAGCAAAGGAGCCAGGGGGGAAAAGTCATGCTGGTCCTCACTGCCTCCGGGAACCCCTTCAAATGCCCCACACCTTTTGGACCTCTCTGCTTTCCTGTGGACTAGAACCTCAAAACCGCCATTTTTCACTCTCTGCACACTCCGGAGCAAAAAATGCAAACGTCCAGCCGCTGCTCCCACAGCAAAGGAGCCAGGGGGGAAAAGTCATGCTGGTCCTCACTGCCTCCGGGAACCCCTTCAAATGCCCCACACCTTTTGGACCTCTCTGCTTTCCTGTGGACTATAACCTCAAAACCGCCATTTTTCACTTTCGTCAGCCTCCGGAGCAAAAAACGCAAACGTCCAGCCGCTGCTCCCACAGCAAAGGAGCCAGGGGGGAAAAGTCATGCTGGTCCTCACTGCCTCCGGGAACCCCTTCAAATGCCCCACACCTTTTGGACCTCTCTGCTTTCCTGTGGACTAGAACCTCAAAACCGCCATTTTTCACTCTCGGCACACTCCGGAGCAAAAAACGCAAACGTCCAGCCGCTGCTCCCACAGCAAAGGAGCCAGGGGGGAAAAGTCATGCTGGTCCTCACTGCCTCCGGGAACCCCTTCAAATGCCCCACACCTTTTGGACCTCTCTGCTTTCCTGTGGACTAGAACCTCAAAAGCACCATTTTTCACTCTCGGCAGCCTCCGGAGCAAAAAACGCAAACGTCCAGCCGCTGCTCCCACAGCAAAGGAGCCAGGGGGGAAAAGTCATGCTGGTCCTCACTGCCTCCGGGAACCCCTTCAAATGCCCCACACCTTTTGGACCTCTCTGCTTTCCTGTGGACTAGAACCTCAAAAGCACCGTTTTTCACTCTCGGCACACTCCGGAGCAAAAAACGCAAACGTCCAGCCGCTGCTCCCACAGCAAAGGAGCCAGGGGGGAAAAGTCATGCTGGTCCTCACTGCCTCCGGGAACCCCTTCAAATGCCCCACACCTTTTGGACCTCTCTGCTTTCCTGTGGACTAGAACCTCAAAAGCACCATTTTTCACTCTCGGCACACTCCGGAGCAAAAAACGCAAACGTCCAGCCGCTGCTCCCACAGCAAAGGAGCCAGGGGGGAAAAGTCATGCTGGTCCTCACTGCCTCCGGGAACCCCTTCAAATGCCCCACACCTTTTGGACCTCTCTGCTTTCCTGTGGACTAGAACCTCAAAACCGCCATTTTTCACTCTCGGCACACTCCGGAGCAAAAAACGCAAACGTTTAGCCGCTGCTCCCACAGCAAAGGAGCCAGGGGGGAAAAGTCATGCTGGTCCTCACTGCCTCTGGGAACCCCTTCAAATGCCCCACACCTTTTGGACCTCTCTGCTTTCCTGTGGAGTATAACCTCAAAACCGCCATTTTTCACTCTCGGCACACTCCGGAGCAAAAAATGCAAACGTCCAGCCGCTGCTCCCACAGCAAAGGAGCCAGGGGGGAAAAGTCATGCTGGTCCTCACTGCCTCCGGGAACCCCTTCAAATGCCCCACACCTTTTGGACCTCTCTGCTTTCCTGTGGACTAGAACCTCAAAAGCACCATTTTTCACTCTCGGCACACTCCGGAGCAAAAAACGCAAACGTCCAGCCGCTGCTCCCACAGCAAAGGAGCCAGGGGGGAAAAGTCATGCTGGTCCTCACTGCCTCCGGGAACCCCTTCAAATGCCCCACACCTTTTGGACCTCTCTGCTTTCCTGTGGACTAGAACCTCAAAAGCACCATTTTTCACTCTCGGCACACTCCGGAGCAAAAAACGCAAACGTCCAGCCGCTGCTCCCACAGCAAAGGAGCCAGGGGGGAAAAGTCATGCTGGTCCTCACTGCCTCCGGGAACCCCTTCAAATGCCCCACACCTTTTGGACCTCTCTGCTTTCCTGTGGACTAGAACCTCAAAAGCACCATTTTTCACTCTCTGCACACTCCGGAGCAAAAAATGCAAACGTCCAGCCGCTGCTCCCACAGCAAAGGAGCCAGGGGGGAAAAGTCATGCTGGTCCTCACTGCCTCTGGGAACCCCTTCAAATGCCCCACACCTTTTGGACCTCTCTGCTTTCCTGTGGACTAGAACCTCAAAACCGCCATTTTTCACTCTCGGCACACTCCGGAGCAAAAAATGCAAACGTCCAGCCGCTGCTCCCACAGCAAAGGAGCCAGGGGGGAAAAGTCATGCTGGTCCTCACTGCCTCCGGGAACCCCTTCAAATGCCCCACACCTTTTGGACCTCTCTGCTTTCCTGTGGACTAGAACCTCAAAACCGCCATTTTTCACTCTCGGCACACTCCGGAGCAAAAAACGCAAACGTCCAGCCGCTGCTCCCACAGCAAAGGAGCCAGGGGGGAAAAGTCATGCTGGTCCTCACTGCCTCCGGGAACCCCTTCAAATGCCCCACACCTTTTGGACCTCTCTGCTTTCCTGTGGACTAGAACCTCAAAACCGCCATTTTTCACTTTCGTCAGGCTCTGGTACAAAAAACGCAAACGTTTAGCCGCTGCTCCCACAGCAAAGGAGCCAGGGGGGAAAAGTCATGCTGGTCCTCACTGCCTCCGGGAACCCCTTCAAATGCCCCACACCTTTTGGACCTCTCTGCTTTCCTGTGGACTAGAACCTCAAAACCGCCATTTTTCACTCTCGGCACACTCCGGAGCAAAAAATGCAAACGTCCAGCCGCTGCTCCCACAGCAAAGGAGCCAGGGGGGAAAAGTCATGCTGGTCCTCACTGCCTCCGGGAACCCCTTCAAATGCCCCACACCTTTTGGACCTCTCTGCTTTCCTGTGGACTAGAACCTCAAAAGCACTATTTTTCAATCTCGGCGCACTCCGGAGCAAAAAACGCAAACGTCCAGCCGCTGCTCCCACAGCAAAGGAGCCAGGGGGGAAAAGTCATGCTGGTCCTCACTGCCTCCGGGAACCCCTTCAAATGCCCCACACCTTTTGGACCTCTCTGCTTTCCTGTGGACTAGAACCTCAAAAGCACCATTTTTCACTCTCGGCACACTCCGGAGCAAAAAACGC
Organism: Vanellus vanellus; assembly: GCF_965231255.1. Taxonomy (NCBI): domain Eukaryota; kingdom Metazoa; phylum Chordata; class Aves; order Charadriiformes; family Charadriidae; genus Vanellus; species Vanellus vanellus. The sequence goes on from NW_028128341.1 coordinate 82,029, forward strand.
AAACGTCCAGCCGCTGCTCCCACAGCAAAGGAGCCAGGGGGGAAAAGTCATGCTGGTCCTCACTGCCTCCGGGAACCCCTTCAAATGCCCCACACCTTTTGGACCTCTCTGCTTTCCTGTGGACTAGAACCTCAAAAGCACCATTTTTCACTCTCGGCACACTCCGGAGCAAAAAACGCAAACGTCCAGCCGCTGCTCCCACAGCAAAGGAGCCAGGGGGGAAAAGTCATGCTGGTCTTCACTGCCTCCGGGAACCCCTTCAAATGCCCCACACCTTTTGGACCTCTCTGCTTTCCTGTGGACTAGAACCTCAAAACCGCCATTTTTCACTCTCGGCACACTCCGGAGCAAAAAACGCAAACGTTTAGCCGCTGCTCCCACAGCAAAGGAGCCAGGGGGGAAAAGTCATGCTGGTCCTCACTGCCTCTGGGAACCCCTTCAAATGCCCCACACCTTTTGGACCTCTCTGCTTTCCTGTGGAGTATAACCTCAAAACCGCCATTTTTCACTCTCGGCACACTCCGGAGCAAAAAATGCAAACGTCCAGCCGCTGCTCCCACAGCAAAGGAGCCAGGGGGGAAAAGTCATGCTGGTCCTCACTGCCTCCGGGAACCCCTTCAAATGCCCCACACCTTTTGGACCTCTCTGCTTTCCTGTGGACTAGAACCTCAAAAGCACCATTTTTCACTCTCGGCACACTCCGGAGCAAAAAACGCAAACGTCCAGCCGCTGCTCCCACAGCAAAGGAGCCAGGGGGGAAAAGTCATGCTGGTCCTCACTGCCTCCGGGAACCCCTTCAAATGCCCCACACCTTTTGGACCTCTCTGCTTTCCTGTGGACTAGAACCTCAAAAGCACCATTTTTCACTCTCGGCACACTCCGGAGCAAAAAACGCAAACGTCCAGCCGCTGCTCCCACAGCAAAGGAGCCAGGGGGGAAAAGTCATGCTGGTCCTCACTGCCTCCGGGAACCCCTTCAAATGCCCCACACCTTTTGGACCTCTCTGCTTTCCTGTGGACTAGAACCTCAAAACCGCCATTTTTCACTTTCGTCAGGCTCTGGAGCAAAAAACGCAAACGTTTAGCCGCTGCTCCCACAGCAAAGGAGCCAGGGGGGAAAAGTCATGCTGGTCCTCACGGCCTCTGGGAACCCCTTCAAATGCCCCACACCTTTTGGACCTCTCTGCTTTCCTGTGGAGTATAACCTCAAAACCGCCATTTTTCACTCTCGGCACACTCCGGAGCAAAAAATGCAAACGTCCAGCCGCTGCTCCCACAGCAAAGGAGCCAGGGGGGAAAAGTCATGCTGGTCCTCACTGCCTCCGGGAACCCCTTCAAATGCCCCACACCTTTTGGACCTCTCTGCTTTCCTGTGGACTAGAACCTCAAAAGAACTATTTTTCACTCTCGGCACACTCCGGAGCAAAAAAACGCAAACGTCCAGCCGCTGCTCCCACAGCAAAGGAGCCAGGGGGGAAAAGTCATGATGGTCCTCACTGCCTCCGGGAACCCCTTCAAATGCCCCACACCTTTTGGACCTCTCTGCTTTCCTGTGGACTAGAACCACAAAACCGCCATTTTTCACTCTCGGCACACTCCGGAGCAAAAAACGCAAACGTCCAGCCGCTGCTCCCACAGCAAAGGAGCCAGGGGGGAAAAGTCATGCTGGTCCTCACTGCCTCCGGGAACCCCTTCAAATGCCCCACACCTTTTGGACCTCTCTGCTTTCCTGTGGACTAGAAACTCAAAACCGCCATTTTTCACTCTCGGCACACTCCGGAGCAAAAAACGCAAACGTCCAGCCGCTGCTCCCACAGCAAAGGAGCCAGGGGGGAAAAGTCATGCTGGTCCTCACTGCCTCCGGGAACCCCTTCAAATGCCCCACACCTTTTGGACCTCTCTGCTTTCCTGTGGACTAGAACCTCAAAAGCACCATTTTTCACTCTCGGCACACTCCGGAGCAAAAAACGCAAACGTCCAGCCGCTGCTCCCACAGCAAAGGAGCCAGGGGGGAAAAGTCATGCTGGTCCTCACTGCCTCCGGGAACCCCTTCAAATGCCCCACACCTTTTGGACCTCTCTGCTTTCCTGTGGACTAGAACCTCAAAAGCACCATTTTTCACTCTCTGCACACTCCGGAGCAAAAAATGCAAACGTCCAGCCGCTGCTCCCACAGCAAAGGAGCCAGGGGGGAAAATTCATGCTGGTCCTCACTGCCTCTGGGAACCCCTTCAAATGCCCCACACCTTTTGGACCTCTCTGCTTTCCTGTGGACTAGAACCTCAAAACCGCCATTTTTCACTCTCGGCACACTCCGGAGCAAAAAACGCAAACGTCCAGCCGCTGCTCCCACAGCAAAGGAGCCAGGGGGGAAAAGTCATGCTGGTCCTCACTGCCTCCGGGAACCCCTTCAAATGCCCCATACCTTTTGGACCTCTCTGCTTTCCTGTGGACTAGAACCTCAAAACCGCCATTTTTCACTCTCGGCACACTCCGGAGCAAAAAATGCAAACGTCCAGCCGCTGCTCCCACAGCAAAGGAGCCAGGGGGGAAAAGTCATGCTGGTCCTCACTGCCTCCGGGAACCCCTTCAAATGCCCCACACCTTTTGGACCTCTCTGCTTTCCTGTGGACTAGAACCTCAAAACCGCCATTTTTCACTCTCGGCACACTCCGGAGCAAAAAACGCAAACGTCCAGCCGCTGCTCCCACAGCAAAGGAGCCAGGGGGGAAAAGTCATGCTGGTCCTCACTGCCTCCGGGAACCCCTTCAAATGCCCCACACCTTTTGGACCTCTCTGCTTTCCTGTGGACTAGAACCTCAAAACCGCCATTTTTCACTTTCGTCAGGCTCTGGAGCAAAAAACGCAAATGTTTAGCCGCTGCTCTCACAGCAAAGGAGCCAGGGGGGAAAAGTCATGCTGGTCCTCACTGCCTCCGGGAACCCCTTCAAATGCCCCACACCTTTTGGACCTCTCTGCTTTCCTGTGGACTAGAACCTCAAAACCGCCATTTTTCACTCTCGGCACACTCCGGAGCAAAAAATGCAAACGTCCAGCCGCTGCTCCCACAGCAAAGGAGCCAGGGGGGAAAAGTCATGCTGGTCCTCACTGCCTCCGGGAACCCCTTCAAATGCCCCACACCTTTTGGACCTCTCTGCTTTCCTGTGGACTAGAACCTCAAAACCGCCATTTTTCACTCTCGGCACACTCCGGAGCAAAAAAACGCAAACGTCCAGCCGCTGCTCCCACAGCAAAGGAGCCAGGGGGGAAAAGTCATGCTGGTCCTCACTGCCTCCGGGAACCCCTTCAAATGCCCCACACCTTTTGGACCTCTCTGCTTTCCTGTGGACTAGAAACTCAAAACCGCCATTTTTCACTCTCGGCACACTCCGGAGCAAAAAACGCAAACGTCCAGCCGCTGCTCCCACAGCAAAGGAGCCAGGGGGGAAAAGTCATGCTGGTCCTCACTGCCTCCGGGAACCCCTTCAAATGCCCCACACCTTTTGGACCTCTCTGCTTTCCTGTGGACTAGAACCTCAAAAGCACCATTTTTCACTCTCGGCGCACTCCGGAGCAAAAAACGCAAACGTCCAGCCGCTGCTCCCACAGCAAAGGAGCCAGGGGGGAAAAGTCATGCTGGTCCTCACTGCCTCCGGGAACCCCTTCAAATGCCCCACACCTTTTGGACCTCTCTGCTTTCCTGTGGACTAGAACCTCAAAAGCACCATTTTTCACTCTCTGCACACTCCAAAGCAAAAATCGCAAACGTCCAGCCGCTGCTCCCACAGCAAAGGAGCCAGGGGGGAAAAGTCATGCTGGTCCTCACTGCCTCCGGGAACCCCTTCAAATGCCCCACACCTTTTGGACCTCTCTGCTTTCCTGTGGACTATAACCTCAAAACCGCCATTTTTCACTCTCGGCACACTCCGGAGCAAAAAACGCAAACGTCCAGCCGCTGCTCCCACAGCAAAGGAGCCAGGGGGGAAAAGTCATGCTGGTCCTCACTGCCTCCGGGAACCCCTTCAAATGCCCCACACCTTTTGGACCTCTCTGCTTTCCTGTGGACTAGAACCTCAAAACCGCCATTTTTCACTCTCGGCACACTCCGGAGCAAAAAACGCAAACATCCAGCCGCTGCTCCCACAGCAAAGGAGCCAGGGGGGAAAAGTCATGCTGGTCCTCACTGCCTCCGGGAACCCCTTCAAATGCCCCACACCTTTTGGACCTCTCTGCTTTCCTGTGGACTATAACCTCAAAACCGCCATTTTTCACTCTCGGCACACTCCGGAGCAAAAAACGCAAACGTCCAGCCGCTGCTCCCACAGCAAAGGAGCCAGGGGGGAAAAGTCATGCTGGTCCTCACTGCCTCCGGGAACCCCTTCAAATGCCCCACACCTTTTGGACCTCTCTGCTTTCCTGTGGACTAGAACCTCAAAAGCACTATTTTTCACTCTCGGCACACTCCGGAGCAAAAAACGCAAATGTCCAGCCGCTGCTCCCACAGCAAAGGAGCCAGGGGGGAAAAGTCATGCTGGTCCTCACTGCCTCCGGGAACCCCTTCAAATGCCCCATACCTTTTGGACCTCTCTGCTTTCCTGTGGACTAGAACCTCAAAACCGCCATTTTTCACTCTCGGCACACTCCGGAGCAAAAAATGCAAACGTCCAGCCGCTGCTCCCACAGCAAAGGAGCCAGGGGGGAAAAGTCATGCTGGTCCTCACTGCCTCCGGGAACCCCTTCAAATGCCCCACACCTTTTGGACCTCTCTGCTTTCCTGTGGACTAGAACCTCAAAACCGCCATTTTTCACTCTCTGCACACTCCGGAGCATAACACACAAACGTCCAGCCGCTGCTCCCACAGCAAAGGAGCCAGGGGGGAAAAGTCATGCTGGTCCTCACTGCCTCCGGGAACCCCTTCAAATGCCCCACACCTTTTGGACCTCTCTGCTTTCCTGTGGACTAGAACCTCAAAACCGCCATTTTTCACTCTCGGCACACTCCGGAGCAAAAAACGCAAACGTCCAGCCGCTGCTCCCACAGCAAAGGAGCCAGGGGGGAAAAGTCATGCTGGTCCTCACTGCCTCCGGGAACCCCTTCAAATGCCCCACACCTTTTGGACCTCTCTGCTTTCCTGTGGACTAGAACCTCAAAACCGCCATTTTTCACTTTCGTCAGGCTCTGGAGTAAAAAACGCAAATGTTTAGCCGCTGCTCCCACAGCAAAGGAGCCAGGGGGGAAAAGTCATGCTGGTCCTCACTGCCTCCGGGAACCCCTTCAAATGCCCCACACCTTTTGGACCTCTCTGCTTTCCTGTGGACTATAACCTCAAAACCGTCATTTTTCACTCTCGGCACACTCCGGAGCAAAAACGCAAACGTCCAGCCGCTGCTCCCACAGCAAAGGAGCCAGGGGGGAAAAGTCATGCTGGTCCTCACTGCCTCCGGGAACCCCTTCAAATGCCCCACACCTTTTGGACCTCTCTGCTTTCCTGTGGACTAGAACCTCAAAACCGCCATTTTTCACTCTCTGCACACTCCGGATCAAAAAATGCAAACGTCCAGCCGCTGCTCCCACAGCAAAGGAGCCAGGGGGGAAAAGTCATGCTGGTCCTCACTGCCTCCGGGAACCCCTTCAAATGCCCCACACCTTTTGGACCTCTCTGCTTTCCTGTGGACTAGAACCTCAAAAGCACCATTTTTCACTCTCTGCACACTCCGGAGCAAAAAATGCAAACGTCCAGCCGCTGCTCCCACAGCAAAGGAGCCAGGGGGGAAAATTCATGCTGGTCCTCACTGCCTCTGGGAACCCCTTCAAATGCCCCACACCTTTTGGACCTCTCTGCTTTCCTGTGGACTAGAACCTCAAAACCGCCATTTTTCACTCTCGGCACACTCCGGAGCAAAAAATGCAAACGTCCAGCCGCTGCTCCCACAGCAAAGGAGCCAGGGGGGAAAAGTCATGCTGGTCCTCACTGCCTCCGGGAACCCCTTCAAATGCCCCATACCTTTTGGACCTCTCTGCTTTCCTGTGGACTAGAACCTCAAAACCACCATTTTTCACTCTCGGCACACTCCGGAGCAAAAAATGCAAACGTCCAGCCGCTGCTCCCACAGCAAAGGAGCCAGGGGGGAAAAGTCATGCTGGTCCTCACTGCCTCCGGGAACCCCTTCAAATGCCCCACACCTTTTGGACCTCTCTGCTTTCCTGTGGACTATAACCTCAAAACCGCCATTTTTCACTCTCGGCACACTCCGGAGCAAAAACGCAAACGTCCAGCCGCTGCTCCCACAGCAAAGGAGCCAGGGGGGAAAAGTCATGCTGGTCCTCACTGCCTCCGGGAACCCCTTCAAATGCCCCACACCTTTTGGACCTCTCTGCTTTCCTGTGGACTAGAACCTCAAAAGCACTATTTTTCACTCTCGGCACACTCCGGAGCAAAAAACGCAAATGTCCAGCCGCTGCTCCCACAGCAAAGGAGCCAGGGGGGAAAAGTCATGCTGGTCCTCACTGCCTCCGGGAACCCCTTCAAATGCCCCATACCTTTTGGACCTCTCTGCTTTCCTGTGGACTAGAACCTCAAAACCGCCATTTTTCACTCTCGGCACACTCCGGAGCAAAAAATGCAAACGTCCAGCCGCTGCTCCCACAGCAAAGGAGCCAGGGGGGAAAAGTCATGCTGGTCCTCACTGCCTCCGGGAACCCCTTCAAATGCCCCACACCTTTTGGACCTCTCTGCTTTCCTGTGGACTAGAACCTCAAAACCGCCATTTTTCACTTTCGTCAGGCTCTGGAGTAAAAAACGCAAATGTTTAGCCGCTGCTCCCACAGCAAAGGAGCCAGGGGGGAAAAGTCATGCTGGTCCTCACTGCCTCCGGGAACCCCTTCAAATGCCCCACACCTTTTGGACCTCTCTGCTTTCCTGTGGACTATAACCTCAAAACCGTCATTTTTCACTCTCGGCACACTCCGGAGCAAAAACGCAAACGTCCAGCCGCTGCTCCCACAGCAAAGGAGCCAGGGGGGAAAAGTCATGCTGGTCCTCACTGCCTCCGGGAACCCCTTCAAATGCCCCACACCTTTTGGACCTCTCTGCTTTCCTGTGGACTAGAACCTCAAAACCGCCATTTTTCACTCTCGGCACACTCCGGAGCAAAAAATGCAAACGTCCAGCCGCTGCTCCCACAGCAAAGGAGCCAGGGGGGAAAAGTCATGCTGGTCCTCACTGCCTCCGGGAACCCCTTCAAATGCCCCACACCTTTTGGACCTCTCTGCTTTCCTGTGGACTAGAACCTCAAAACCGCCATTTTTCACTCTCGGCACACTCCGGAGCAAAAAAACGCAAACGTCCAGCCGCTGCTCCCACAGCAAAGGAGCCAGGGGGGAAAAGTCATGATGGTCCTCACTGCCTCCGGGAACCCCTTCAAATGCCCCACACCTTTTGGACCTCTCTGCTTTCCTGTGGACTATAACCTCAAAACCGCCATTTTTCACTCTCGGCACACTCCGGAGCAAAAAACGCAAACGTCCAGCCGCTGCTCCCACAGCAAAGGAGCCAGGGGGGAAAAGTCATGCTGGTCCTCACTGCCTCCGGGAACCCCTTCAAATGCCCCACACCTTTTGGACCTCTCTGCTTTCCTGTGGACTAGAACCTCAAAAGCACCATTTTTCACTCTCGGCGCACTCCGGAGCAAAAAACGCAAACGTCCAGCCGCTGCTCCCACAGCAAAGGAGCCAGGGGGGAAAAGTCATGCTGGTCCTCACTGCCTCCGGGAACCCCTTCAAATGCCCCACACCTTTTGGACCTCTCTGCTTTCCTGTGGACTAGAACCTCAAAAGCACCATTTTTCACTCTCTGCACACTCCAAAGCAAAAATCGCAAACGTCCAGCCGCTGCTCCCACAGCAAAGGAGCCAGGGGGGAAAAGTCATGCTGGTCCTCACTGCCTCCGGGAACCCCTTCAAATGCCCCACACCTTTTGGACCTCTCTGCTTTCCTGTGGACTATAACCTCAAAACCGCCATTTTTCACTCTCGGCACACTCCGGAGCAAAAAACGCAAACGTCCAGCCGCTGCTCCCACAGCAAAGGAGCCAGGGGGGAAAAGTCATGCTGGTCCTCACTGCCTCCGGGAACCCCTTCAAATGCCCCACACCTTTTGGACCTCTCTGCTTTCCTGTGGACTAGAACCTCAAAACCGCCATTTTTCACTCTCGGCACACTCCGGAGCAAAAAACGCAAACATCCAGCCGCTGCTCCCACAGCAAAGGAGCCAGGGGGGAAAAGTCATGCTGGTCCTCACTGCCTCCGGGAACCCCTTCAAATGCCCCACACCTTTTGGACCTCTCTGCTTTCCTGTGGACTATAACCTCAAAACCGCCATTTTTCACTCTCGGCACACTCCGGAGCAAAAAACGCAAACGTCCAGCCGCTGCTCCCACAGCAAAGGAGCCAGGGGGGAAAAGTCATGCTGGTCCTCACTGCCTCCGGGAACCCCTTCAAATGCCCCACACCTTTTGGACCTCTCTGCTTTCCTGTGGACTAGAACCTCAAAAGCACTATTTTTCACTCTCGGCACACTCCGGAGCAAAAAACGCAAATGTCCAGCCGCTGCTCCCACAGCAAAGGAGCCAGGGGGGAAAAGTCATGCTGGTCCTCACTGCCTCCGGGAACCCCTTCAAATGCCCCATACCTTTTGGACCTCTCTGCTTTCCTGTGGACTAGAACCTCAAAACCGCCATTTTTCACTCTCGGCACACTCCGGAGCAAAAAATGCAAACGTCCAGCCGCTGCTCCCACAGCAAAGGAGCCAGGGGGGAAAAGTCATGCTGGTCCTCACTGCCTCCGGGAACCCCTTCAAATGCCCCACACCTTTTGGACCTCTCTGCTTTCCTGTGGACTAGAACCTCAAAACCGCCATTTTTCACTCTCTGCACACTCCGGAGCATAACACACAAACGTCCAGCCGCTGCTCCCACAGCAAAGGAGCCAGGGGGGAAAAGTCATGCTGGTCCTCACTGCCTCCGGGAACCCCTTCAAATGCCCCACACCTTTTGGACCTCTCTGCTTTCCTGTGGACTAGAACCTCAAAACCGCCATTTTTCACTCTCGGCACACTCCGGAGCAAAAAACGCAAACGTCCAGCCGCTGCTCCCACAGCAAAGGAGCCAGGGGGGAAAAGTCATGCTGGTCCTCACTGCCTCCGGGAACCCCTTCAAATGCCCCACACCTTTTGGACCTCTCTGCTTTCCTGTGGACTAGAACCTCAAAACCGCCATTTTTCACTTTCGTCAGGCTCTGGAGTAAAAAACGCAAATGTTTAGCCGCTGCTCCCACAGCAAAGGAGCCAGGGGGGAAAAGTCATGCTGGTCCTCACTGCCTCCGGGAACCCCTTCAAATGCCCCACACCTTTTGGACCTCTCTGCTTTCCTGTGGACTATAACCTCAAAACCGTCATTTTTCACTCTCGGCACACTCCGGAGCAAAAACGCAAACGTCCAGCCGCTGCTCCCACAGCAAAGGAGCCAGGGGGGAAAAGTCATGCTGGTCCTCACTGCCTCCGGGAACCCCTTCAAATGCCCCACACCTTTTGGACCTCTCTGCTTTCCTGTGGACTAGAACCTCAAAACCGCCATTTTTCACTCTCTGCACACTCCGGATCAAAAAATGCAAACGTCCAGCCGCTGCTCCCACAGCAAAGGAGCCAGGGGGGAAAAGTCATGCTGGTCCTCACTGCCTCCGGGAACCCCTTCAAATGCCCCACACCTTTTGGACCTCTCTGCTTTCCTGTGGACTAGAACCTCAAAAGCACCATTTTTCACTCTCTGCACACTCCGGAGCAAAAAATGCAAACGTCCAGCCGCTGCTCCCACAGCAAAGGAGCCAGGGGGGAAAATTCATGCTGGTCCTCACTGCCTCCGGGAACCCCTTCAAATGCCCCACACCTTTTGGACCTCTCTGCTTTCCTGTGGACTAGAACCTCAAAAGCACCATTTTTCACTCTCGGCACACTCCGGAGCAAAAAACGCAAACGTCCAGCCGCTGCTCCCACAGCAAAGGAGCCAGGGGGGAAAAGTCATGCTGGTCCTCACTGCCTCCGGGAACCCCTTCAAATGCCCCACACCTTTTGGACCTCTCTGCTTTCCTGTGGACTATAACCTCAAAACCGCCATTTTTCACTCTCGGCACACTCCGGAGCAAAAAATGCAAACGTCCAGCCGCTGCTCCCACAGCAAAGGAGCCAGGGGGGAAAAGTCATGCTGGTCCTCACTGCCTCCGGGAACCCCTTCAAATGCCCCACACCTTTTGGACCTCTCTGCTTTCCTGTGGACTAGAACCTCAAAACCGCCATTTTTCACTCTCGGCACACTCCGGAGCAAAAAATGCAAACGTCCAGCCGCTGCTCCCACAGCAAAGGAGCCAGGGGGGAAAAGTCATGCTGGTCCTCACTGCCTCCGGGAACCCCTTCAAATGCCCCACACCTTTTGGACCTCTCTGCTTTCCTGTGGACTATAACCTCAAAACCGCCATTTTTCACTCTCGGCACACTCCGGAGCAAAAAACGCAAACGTCCAGCCGCTGCTCCCACAGCAAAGGAGCCAGGGGGGAAAAGTCATGCTGGTCCTCACTGCCTCCGGGAACCCCTTCAAATGCCCCACACCTTTTGGACCTCTCTGGTTTCCTGTGGACTAGAACCTCAAAACCGCCATTTTTCAGTCTCAGCACACTCCGGAGCAAAAAACACAAACGTCCAGCCGCTGCTCCCACAGCAAAGGAGCCAGGGGGGAAAAGTCATGCTGGTCCTCACTGCCTCCGGGAACCCCTTCAAATGCCCCACACCTTTTGGACCTCTCTGCTTTCCTGTGGACTAGAACCTCAAAACCGCCATTTTTCACTCTCGGCACACTCCGCAGCAAAAAACGCAAACGTCCAGCTGCTGCTCCCACAGCAAAGGAGCCAGGGGGGAAAAGTCATGCTGGTCCTCACTGCCTCCGGGAACCCCTTCAAATGCCCCACACCTTTTGGACCTCTCTGCTTTCCTGTGGACTAGAACCTCAAAACCGCCATTTTTCACTTTCGTCAGGGTCTGGAGCAAAAAACGCAAACGTTTAGCCGCTGCTCCCACAGCAAAGGAGCCAGGGGGGAAAAGTCATGCTGGTCCTCACTGCCTCCGGGAACCCCTTCAAATGCCCCACACCTTTTGGACCTCTCTGCTTTCCTGTGGACTATAACCTCAAAACCGCCATTTTTCACTCTCGGCACACTCCGGAGCAAAAAATGCAAACGTCCAGCCGCTGCTCCCACAGCAAAGGAGGCAGGGGGGAAAAGTCATGCTGGTCCTCACTGCCTCCGGGAACCCCTTCAAATGCCCCACACCTTTTGGACCTCTCTGCTTTCCTGTGGACTAGAACCTCAAAAGCACCATTTTTCACTCTCGGCACACTCCGGAGCAAAAAACGCAAACGTCCAGCCGCTGCTCCCACAGCAAAGGAGCCAGGGGGGAAAAGTCATGCTGGTCCTCACTGCCTCCGGGAACCCCTTCAAATGCCCCACACCTTTTGGACCTCTCTGCTTTCCTGTGGACTAGAACCTCAAAACCGCCATTTTTCACTCTCGGCACACTCCGGAGCAAAAAACGCAAACGTCCAGCCGCTGCTCCCACAGCAAAGGAGCCAGGGGGGAAAAGTCATGCTGGTCCTCACTGCCTCCGGGAACCCCTTCAAATGCCCCACACCTTTTGGACCTCTCTGCTTTCCTGTGGACTATAACCTCAAAACCGTCATTTTTCACTCTCGTCAGCCTCCGGAGCAAAAACGCAAACGTCCAGCCGCTGCTCCCACAGCAAAGGAGCCAGGAAGGAAAAGTCATGCTGGTCCTCACTGCCTCCGGGAACCCCTTCAAATGCCCCACACCTTTTGGACCTCTCTGCTTTCCTGTGGACTAGAACCTCAAAACCGCCATTTTTCACTCTCTGCACACTCCGGAGCAAAAAACGCAAACGTCCAGCCGCTGTTCCCACAGCAAAGGAGCCAGGGGGGAAAAGTCATGCTGGTCCTCACTGCCTCCGGGAACCCCTTCAAATGCCCCACACCTTTTGGACCTCTCTGCTTTCCTGTGGACTAGAACCTCAAAACCGCCATTTTTCACTCTCGGCACACTCCGGAGCAAAAAACGCAAACGTCCAGCCGCTGCTCCCACAGCAAAGGAGCCAGGGGGGAAAAGTCATGCTGGTCCTCACTGCCTCCGGGAACCCCTTCAAATGCCCCACACCTTTTGGACCTCTCTGCTTTCCTGTGGACTAGAACCTCAAAACCAGCATTTTTCACTCTCGGCACACTCCGAAACAAAAAACGCAAACGTCCAGCCGCTGCTCCCACAGCAAAGGAGCCAGGGGGGAAAAGTCATGCTGGTCCTCACTGCCTCCGGGAACCCCTTCAAATGCCCCACACCTTTTGGACCTCTCTGCTTTCCTGTGGACTAGAACCTCAAAAGCACCATTTTTCACTTCGTCAGGCTCTGGAGCAAAAAACGCAAACGTTTAGCCGCTGCTCCCACAGCAAAGGAGCCAGGGGGGAAAAGTCATGCTGGTCCTCACTGCCTCTGGGAACCCCTTCAAATGCCCCACACCTTTTGGACCTCTCTGCTTTCCTGTGGACTAGAACCTCAAAAGCACCATTTTTCACTCTCTGCACACTCCGGAGCAAAAAACGCAAACGTCCAGCCGCTGCTCCCACAGCAAAGGAGCCAGGGGGGAAAAGTCATGCTGGTCCTCACTGCCTCCGGGAACCCCTTCAAATGCCCCACACCTTTTGGACCTCTCTGCTTTCCTGTGGACTATAACCTCAAAACCGCCATTTTTCACTCTCGGCACACTCCGGAGCAAAAATCGCAAACGTCCAGCCGCTGCTCCCACAGCAAAGGAGCCAGGGGGGAAAAGTCATGCTGGTCCTCACTGCCTCCGGGAACCCCTTCAAATGCCCCACACCTTTTGGACCTCTCTGCTTTCCTGTGGACTAGAACCTCAAAACCGCCATTTTTCACTCTCTGCACACTCCGGAGCAAAAATCGCAAACGTCCAGCCGCTGCTCCCACAGCAAAGGAGCCAGGGGGGAAAAGTCATGCTGGTCCTCACTGCCTCCGGGAACCCCTTCAAATGCCCCATACCTTTTGGACCTCTCTGCTTTCCTGTGGACTAGAACCTCAAAACCGCCATTTTTCACTCTCGGCACACTCCGGAGCAAAAAACGCAAACGTCCAGCCGCTGCTCCCACAGCAAAGGAGCCAGGGGGGAAAAGTCATGCTGGTCCTCACTGCCTCCGGGAACCCCTTCAAATGCCCCACACCTTTTGGACCTCTCTGCTTTCCTGTGGACTAGAACCTCAAAACCGCCATCTTTCACTCTCGGCAGCCTCCGGAGCAAAAAACGCAAACGTCCAGCCGCTGCTCCCACAGCAAAGGAGCCAGGGGGGAAAAGTCATGCTGGTCCTCACTGCCTCCGGGAACCCCTTCAAATGCCCCACACCTTTTGGACCTCTCTGCTTTCCTGTGGACTAGAACCTCAAAACAGCCATTTTTCACTCTCTGCACACTCCGGAGCAAAAAACGCAAACGTCCAGTCGCTGCTCCCACAGCAAAGGAGCCAGGGGGGAAAAGTCATGCTGGTCCTCACTGCCTCCGGGAACCCCTTCAAATGCCCCACACCTTTTGGACCTCTCTGCTTTCCTGTGGACTAGAACCTCAAAACCGCCATTTTTCACTCTCGGCACACTCCGGAGCAAAAAACGCAAACGTCCAGCCACTGCTCCCACAGCAAAGGAGCCAGGGGGGAAAAGTCATGCTGGTCCTCACTGCCTCCGGGAACCCCTTCAAATGCCCCACACCTTTTGGACCTCTCTGCTTTCCTGTGGACTAGAACCTCAAAACCGCCATTTTTCACTCTCGGCACACTCCGGAGCAAAAAACACAAACGTCCAGCCGCTGCTCCCACAGCAAAGGAGCCAGGGGGGAAAAGTCATGCTGGTCCTCACTGCCTCCGGGAACCCCTTCAAATGCCCCACACCTTTTGGACCTCTCTGCTTTCCTGTGGACTAGAACCTCAAAACCGCCATTTTTCACGCTCGGTACACTCCGCAGCAAAAAACGCAAACGTCCAGCCGCTGCTCCCACAGCAAAGGAGCCAGGGGGGAAAAGTCATGCTGGTCCTCACTGCCTCCGGGAACCCCTTCAAATGCCCCACACCTTTTGGACCTCTCTGCTTTCCTGTGGACTAGAACCTCAAAACCGCCATTTTTCACTCTCGGCACACTCCGGAGCAAAAAACACAAACGTCCAGCCGCTGCTCCCACAGCAAAGGAGCCAGGGGGGAAAAGTCATGCTGGTCCTCACTGCCTCCGGGAACCCCTTCAAATGCCCCACACCTTTTGGACCTCTCTGCTTTCCTGTGGACTAGAACCTCAAAACCGCCATTTTTCACTCTCGGCACACTCCGCAGCAAAAAACGCAAACGTCCAGCTGCTGCTCCCACAGCAAAGGAGCCAGGGGGGAAAAGTCATGCTGGTCCTCACTGCCTCCGGGAACCCCTTCAAATGCCCCACACCTTTTGGACCTCTCTGCTTTCCTGTGGACTAGAACCTCAAAACCGCCATTTTTCACTTTCGTCAGGGTCTGGAGCAAAAAACGCAAACGTTTAGCCGCTGCTCCCACAGCAAAGGAGCCAGGGGGGAAAAGTCATGCTGGTCCTCACTGCCTCCGGGAACCCCTTCAAATGCCCCACACCTTTTGGACCTCTCTGCTTTCCTGTGGACTATAACCTCAAAACCGCCATTTTTCACTCTCGGCACACTCCGGAGCAAAAAATGCAAACGTCCAGCCGCTGCTCCCACAGCAAAGGAGGCAGGGGGGAAAAGTCATGCTGGTCCTCACTGCCTCCGGGAACCCCTTCAAATGCCCCACACCTTTTGGACCTCTCTGCTTTCCTGTGGACTAGAACCTCAAAAGCACCATTTTTCACTCTCGGCACACTCCGGAGCAAAAAACGCAAACGTCCAGCCGCTGCTCCCACAGCAAAGGAGCCAGGGGGGAAAAGTCATGCTGGTCCTCACTGCCTCCGGGAACCCCTTCAAATGCCCCACACCTTTTGGACCTCTCTGCTTTCCTGTGGACTAGAACCTCAAAACCGCCATTTTTCACTCTCGGCACACTCCGGAGCAAAAAACGCAAACGTCCAGCCGCTGCTCCCACAGCAAAGGAGCCAGGGGGGAAAAGTCATGCTGGTCCTCACTGCCTCCGGGAACCCCTTCAAATGCCCCACACCTTTTGGACCTCTCTGCTTTCCTGTGGACTATAACCTCAAAACCGTCATTTTTCACTCTCGTCAGCCTCCGGAGCAAAAACGCAAACGTCCAGCCGCTGCTCCCACAGCAAAGGAGCCAGGAAGGAAAAGTCATGCTGGTCCTCACTGCCTCCGGGAACCCCTTCAAATGCCCCACACCTTTTGGACCTCTCTGCTTTCCTGTGGACTAGAACCTCAAAACCGCCATTTTTCACTCTCTGCACACTCCGGAGCAAAAAACGCAAACGTCCAGCCGCTGTTCCCACAGCAAAGGAGCCAGGGGGGAAAAGTCATGCTGGTCCTCACTGCCTCCGGGAACCCCTTCAAATGCCCCACACCTTTTGGACCTCTCTGCTTTCCTGTGGACTAGAACCTCAAAACCGCCATTTTTCACTCTCGGCACACTCCGGAGCAAAAAACGCAAACGTCCAGCCGCTGCTCCCACAGCAAAGGAGCCAGGGGGGAAAAGTCATGCTGGTCCTCACTGCCTCCGGGAACCCCTTCAAATGCCCCACACCTTTTGGACCTCTCTGCTTTCCTGTGGACTAGAACCTCAAAACCAGCATTTTTCACTCTCGGCACACTCCGAAACAAAAAACGCAAACGTCCAGCCGCTGCTCCCACAGCAAAGGAGCCAGGGGGGAAAAGTCATGCTGGTCCTCACTGCCTCCGGGAACCCCTTCAAATGCCCCACACCTTTTGGACCTCTCTGCTTTCCTGTGGACTAGAACCTCAAAAGCACCATTTTTCACTTCGTCAGGCTCTGGAGCAAAAAACGCAAACGTTTAGCCGCTGCTCCCACAGCAAAGGAGCCAGGGGGGAAAAGTCATGCTGGTCCTCACTGCCTCTGGGAACCCCTTCAAATGCCCCACACCTTTTGGACCTCTCTGCTTTCCTGTGGACTAGAACCTCAAAAGCACCATTTTTCACTCTCTGCACACTCCGGAGCAAAAAACGCAAACGTCCAGCCGCTGCTCCCACAGCAAAGGAGCCAGGGGGGAAAAGTCATGCTGGTCCTCACTGCCTCCGGGAACCCCTTCAAATGCCCCACACCTTTTGGACCTCTCTGCTTTCCTGTGGACTATAACCTCAAAACCGCCATTTTTCACTCTCGGCACACTCCGGAGCAAAAATCGCAAACGTCCAGCCGCTGCTCCCACAGCAAAGGAGCCAGGGGGGAAAAGTCATGCTGGTCCTCACTGCCTCCGGGAACCCCTTCAAATGCCCCACACCTTTTGGACCTCTCTGCTTTCCTGTGGACTAGAACCTCAAAACCGCCATTTTTCACTCTCTGCACACTCCGGAGCAAAAATCGCAAACGTCCAGCCGCTGCTCCCACAGCAAAGGAGCCAGGGGGGAAAAGTCATGCTGGTCCTCACTGCCTCCGGGAACCCCTTCAAATGCCCCATACCTTTTGGACCTCTCTGCTTTCCTGTGGACTAGAACCTCAAAACCGCCATTTTTCACTCTCGGCACACTCCGGAGCAAAAAACGCAAACGTCCAGCCGCTGCTCCCACAGCAAAGGAGCCAGGGGGGAAAAGTCATGCTGGTCCTCACTGCCTCCGGGAACCCCTTCAAATGCCCCACACCTTTTGGACCTCTCTGCTTTCCTGTGGACTAGAACCTCAAAACCGCCATCTTTCACTCTCGGCAGCCTCCGGAGCAAAAAACGCAAACGTCCAGCCGCTGCTCCCACAGCAAAGGAGCCAGGGGGGAAAAGTCATGCTGGTCCTCACTGCCTCCGGGAACCCCTTCAAATGCCCCACACCTTTTGGACCTCTCTGCTTTCCTGTGGACTAGAACCTCAAAACAGCCATTTTTCACTCTCTGCACACTCCGGAGCAAAAAACGCAAACGTCCAGTCGCTGCTCCCACAGCAAAGGAGCCAGGGGGGAAAAGTCATGCTGGTCCTCACTGCCTCCGGGAACCCCTTCAAATGCCCCACACCTTTTGGACCTCTCTGCTTTCCTGTGGACTAGAACCTCAAAACCGCCATTTTTCACTCTCGGCACACTCCGGAGCAAAAAACGCAAACGTCCAGCCACTGCTCCCACAGCAAAGGAGCCAGGGGGGAAAAGTCATGCTGGTCCTCACTGCCTCCGGGAACCCCTTCAAATGCCCCACACCTTTTGGACCTCTCTGCTTTCCTGTGGACTAGAACCTCAAAACCGCCATTTTTCACTCTCGGCACACTCCGGAGCAAAAAACACAAACGTCCAGCCGCTGCTCCCACAGCAAAGGAGCCAGGGGGGAAAAGTCATGCTGGTCCTCACTGCCTCCGGGAACCCCTTCAAATGCCCCACACCTTTTGGACCTCTCTGCTTTCCTGTGGACTAGAACCTCAAAACCGCCATTTTTCACTCTCGGCACACTCCGGAGCAAAAAACGCAAACGTCCAGCCGCTGCTCCCACAGCAAAGGAGCCAGGGGGGAAAAGTCATGCTGGTCCTCACTGCCTCCGGGAACCCCTTCAAATGCCCCACACCTTTTGGACCTCTCTGCTTTCCTGTGGACTATAACCTCAAAAGAACTATTTTTCACTCTCAGCACACTCCGGTGTAAAAAACGCAAACGTCCAGCCGCTGCTCCCACAGCAAAGGAGCCAGGGGGGAAAAGTCATGCTGGTCCTCACTGCCTCCGGGAACCCCTTCAAATGCCCCACACCTTTTGGACCTCTCTGCTTTCCTGTGGACTAGAACCTCAAAACCGCCATTTTTCACTCTCGGCACACTCCGGAGCAAAAAACGCAAACGTCCAGCCGCTGCTCCCACAGCAAAGGAGCCAGGGGGGAAAAGTCATGCTGGTCCTCACTGCCTCCGGGAACCCCTTCAAATGCCCCACACCTTTTGGACCTCTCTGCTTTTCTGTGGACTAGAACCTCAAAACAGCCATTTTTCACTCTCTGCACACTCCGGAGCAAAAAACGCAAACGTCCAGCCGCTGCTCCCACAGCAAAGGAGCCAGGGGGGAAAAGTCATGCTGGTCCTCACTGCCTCCGGGAACCCCTTCAAATGCCCCACACCTTTTGGACCTCTCTGCTTTCCTGTGGACTAGAACCTCAAAACCGCCATTTTTCACTCTCGGCACACTCCGGAGCAAAAAACGCAAACGTCCAGCCGCTGCTCCCACAGCAAAGGAGCCAGGGGGGAAAAGTCATGCTGGTCCTCACTGCCTCCGGGAACCCCTTCAAATGCCCCACACCTTTTGGACCTCTCTGCTTTCCTGTGGACTAGAACCTCAAAACCGCCATTTTTCACTCTCGGCACACTCCGGAGCAAAAAACACAAACGTCCAGCCGCTGCTCCCACAGCAAAGGAGCCAGGGGGGAAAAGTCATGCTGGTCCTCACTGCCTCCGGGAACCCCTTCAAATGCCCCACACCTTTTGGACCTCTCTGCTTTCCTGTGGACTAGAACCTCAAAACCGCCATTTTTCACTCTCGGCACACTCCGGAGCAAAAAACACAAACGTCCAGCCGCTGCTCCCACAGCAAAGGAGCCAGGGGGGAAAAGTCATGCTGGTCCTCACTGCCTCTGGGAACCCCTTCAAATGCCCCACACCTTTTGGACCTCTCTGCTTTCCTGTGGACTAGAACCTCAAAACCGCCATTTTTCACTTTCGTCCGGCTCTGGAGCAAAAAACGCAAACGTTTAGCCGCTGCTCCCACAGCAAAGGAGCCAGGGGGGAAAAGTCATGCTGGTCCTCACTGCCTCTGGGAACCCCTTCAAATGCCCCACACCTTTTGGACCTCTCTGCTTTCCTGTGGACTAGAACCTCAAAACCGCCATTTTTCACTCTCGGCACACTCCGGAGCAAAAAATGCAAACGTCCAGCCGCTGCTCCCACAGCAAAGGAGCCAGGGGGGAAAAGTCATGCTGGTCCTCACTGCCTCCGGGAACCCCTTCAAATGCCCCACACCTTTTGGACCTCTCTGCTTTCCTGTGGACTATAACCTCAAAACCGCCATTTTTCACTCTCGGCACACTCCGGAGCAAAAAACGCAAACGTCCAGCCGCTGCTCCCACAGCAAAGGAGCCAGGGGGGAAAAGTCATGCTGGTCCTCACTGCCTCCGGGAACCCCTTCAAATGCCCCACACCTTTTGGACCTCTCTGCTTTCCTGTGGACTAGAACCTCAAAACCGCCATTTTTCACTCTCGGCACACTCCGGAGCAAAAAACACAAACGTCCAGCCGCTGCTCCCACAGCAAAGGAGCCAGGGGGGAAAAGTCATGCTGGTCCTCACTGCCTCCGGGAACCCCTTCAAATGCCCCACACCTTTTGGACCTCTCTGCTTTCCTGTGGACTAGAACCTCAAAACCGCCATTTTCACTCTCGGCACACTCCGGAGCAAAAAACACAAACGTCCAGCCGCTGCTCCCACAGCAAAGGAGCCAGGGGGGAAAAGTCATGCTGGTCCTCACTGCCTCTGGGAACCCCTTCAAATGCCCCACACCTTTTGGACCTCTCTGCTTTCCTGTGGACTAGAACCTCAAAACCGCCATTTTTCACTTTCGTCCGGCTCTGGAGCAAAAAACGCAAACGTTCAGCCGCTGCTCCCACAGCAAAGGAGCCAGGGGGGAAAAGTCATGCTGGTCCTCACTGCCTCTGGGAACCCCTTCAAATGCCCCACACCTTTTGGACCTCTCTGCTTTCCTGTGGACTAGAACCTCAAAACCGCCATTTTTCACTCTCGGCACACTCCGGAGCAAAAATGCAAACGTCCAGCCGCTGCTCCCACAGCAAAGGAGCCAGGGGGGAAAAGTCATGCTGGTCCTCACTGCCTCCGGGAACCCCTTCAAATGCCCCACACCTTTTGGACCTCTCTGCTTTCCTGTGGACTATAACCTCAAAACCGCCATTTTTCACTCTCGGCACACTCCGGAGCAAAAAACGCAAACGTCCAGCCGCTGCTCCCACAGCAAAGGAGCCAGGGGGGAAAAGTCATGCTGGTCCTCACTGCCTCCGGGAACCCCTTCAAATGCCCCACACCTTTTGGACCTCTCTGCTTTCCTGTGGACTAGAACCTCAAAACCGCCATTTTTCAGTCTCAGCACACTCCGGAGCAAAAAACACAAACGTCCAGCCGCTGCTCCCACAGCAAAGGAGCCAGGGGGGAAAAGTCATGCTGGTCCTCACTGCCTCCGGGAACCCCTTCAAATGCCCCACACCTTTTGGACCTCTCTGCTTTCCTGTGGACTAGAACCTCAAAACCGCCATTTTTCACTCTCGGCACACTCCGGAGCAAAAAAACGCAAA